>NW_026900570.1:3000000-3227500 GCF_033783945.1 Neopsephotus bourkii
ACATCTCACAAAGCACATCTTACTCCTAGTTTTGCTAGGCCCATATAGAAGATGCTGGCTTAAGAGCTCAGTTTTCTCTCAGCTGCACTATAGAGTTCTGTGTGCTGAATCCAGTCCTGCCCCCACAAAACGGGACTTATTTTTATTTGAATAAAAGTAACAGAGAAGGTGGTGGAGTGTAGAGGGAAGAGAAAATGGTTTAAATCAAGTGTTAAAAATGTCAATTAATATTATCTTTTCTGTTTTAATATTCATAAAGAGATTTTCACTTCATAATGATCTTGAGGACCAAACTGGCATGACATCTGTCCTCCAAAACCTGCCAGGGATAGATGTCTATCCCTCAAAACCTACCGGGCACATTCCCTTTGCTACAGGATGGAACACTGAACAGCAGAGAGCACGGTGCTGCATTCATCAAACAGAATATTAAGCAGCTGGTCCTTAAGCAATTACTACCTACCCTGTACACTGAACAGGACATAGAAGACTCTCCCAAAAAGTTGCGTCAGGCTATCATAAAGCATCTGTGCTAAGCAGAAAAACAAGGATGAAAACTTCACCACTGAGTGAGAAGACCATTTTGGCATTTCCTAACTTAAGTATTTGTCTTTAAAACTCTATTTTTTTTTAAATCTACTTTTTTTTTCTCTGCAGTGGATGAGTATGTGCTACATCAAACTACAAAAGAATTACTCCAAAATAACCAAGAAAACTGATCGCAACCTTGCTGTTCTTGCTACCACACAGTCAAAAATAGGAGAGAATGTTTCCATTTTACACACCAACCTCCTAAACCACAGGATACCTTCCTGCATGAAATCCAGATAACCATAAGGTAACACAAGATGCTGTAATTCCAATGGGAAAAGCAGAATCAAAATAAAGCACTTTTGAAAACAGTCGATATATAAGAACAGCCCCACCACAGAAGCTCTTTGTCTTGCACAGCTTTGTCCAAGTTACAAGCCCCATTCAACTGTTTAACGGAAAGCTAAAACCAGGAGCGAATGCAATAAAAACTGAGCACCCATATCCATCAGACAGTGTGAGAAAGAAGTTACAGCTAGTCAGAATTATGATATTTTTTTTGTTACAATAAAACAATTCTGCATTAGTTTAAGTGAAGAGTCTGCTTATGCAAAAAGTTACACTGGATTCAGGTGGTAAGCGCTATAAATATGGTAGATAATAATGTCATATTGTTATATGTGATATGAAGTGATATGAAAAAGACTTCTCCCAATCTAGCCCCTGTCAACTTCAAAACTCCTCTCAGAACATGACTTCTTTAGTTTAAGTAGTGCCTGGACTGAAAAGCTATATTGGCCCAGTTAAAAAAATTCACCTACACCAGTATCAACCATATACCTGTAACTAGAAAATAAAATGCTAAAAAGCCCCAAAATGATAACTGTAAAAAATTCCACACTTTTGGTATTAGCTTATATACCTTAATGAAATTTCATTTTTTGGTGCATATAAAGTTTATCTTTATTCTTTCTCAGTAAAATCTGTGTTGGAAGAAAAGAGAGGAATAGTTCAAAACTAAGAAGTACAACAATGGGCATGAAAAAATAATAATAAACCAAGAGCTAACCAGATATCCTGCCCAAAGTCTTTATGCTGCATTGTATTATTTATCTCTTTACGTATAAAATATTGATCATAATTGGTGCTATCAGAGCATGATGGTTTGGGTTTACAATTTCTGGGAAAGCAGGAAAAGCATTTATTTAAAAAAAGCAATAGCTGACATGTACTCATAATACCCTGTAAGGTGTGAGTAGCAAAGTGCACATCCCAGTGGAATGGATTTGAAGTTGGGAGCCAGCATCCTAATTCTCCTTCATTTGCCAAGGAACATCTAGGCACAGTTCCAGGCTTTTGTTTCCTTTCTAGTTTATACTGCATATGTTTCAATAGGTAGTGAGTACACAGTTATTCACCTGAATAAATTACCTTTCTTTTTTTTTTCTCCTTACTCTTGGATTTGTTTTGATTAGAGTGCTCACTTGTTCTAAGCCTGCTTTAATATTTATTAAGATAACTGGTTTTTCCAAGAAGCCATTTGGAAATTTAATCTGATCAAAGTGTGCTCCTCCCCAAAAGGCAAAGGAGGAAACTTCTCAGAATGAAGCTAGCAACCATTTGTACATGAAGAAATAACAAGCACCAAATACATGTGCAATTTTTTATATTAGTAATGGAACATCTCACTATAAGAACTGGTTTTAAAAGCTATTATTTGTGGAGCTCAATTTAGAATTTCTGCTTTCTCCCTCAAAACACAAAACACTCCTCTTTTTACGTTGTTCCCAGGGTACCTCAGAAGGCACCTGCAGAATCGGGGCAACAGCATTCACCAAGAGCTGCCACAAGCTCAGCACCATGCACCTCCTTGCTCTGGCTCAGCTTTCCCCTATCCAGTGCCTCCTGCTCCCAAGGGCTCACCAGCACGGACAGGAGCTAGTCCTGGTCTCCATGTAACACTGTGCCACACCAGCAAGACACTTCAGAAACCAGCGCACTGGAGAGCACAGTGTTTAATCGGGTGAGCCAGCCACAGAAGCACTTCAGATCCTCAGGACTTCTCAATTCAGGCATCACTCGTAATGAGAAAGTGGCCAAACAGCTTCGAGCATGACCTGATCTTGGAAGCAGTACAGCCCATTCTGCTCAGTGCAGAGGCTGACCTTACCAACTCCACTTGAACCACCCTTGGTGTCTTCCTGCAACCCAGAGAAGCCACCCACAAATAAAGGATAATTTAGTGTACTTCATTAACAGCAAATCAAGGCCTTAAGATAATGACACTAACTGCTAAGAACTTAATATAAGAAAGGAAACTAGCTTAACAGAATGCTTGTTTATTCACTCTACGGAGGAATACTACTTACTGTTTTACAATGTCAACACAGAACTACGTGCTTTTTGGGATACTATATAATAAATGGTATGCAAGAGTCCCTTTGACTTTTTGCACTATCTTCATACACATAATAATATTGCTATTATAAATGGGTTTTAAAATACAGTTATTGTTATCCAAGCCCTAACACATTCTCAAAAAAGTTATGCCTAAAAACTGTTGGTTTTCTTTCCTGTTTTTTAACTACATTCATAAACTGTATTTCTTTCAGCATGTAATCCTATTCCTATGAATAAAAAGCATCTCAACAGGTCAGTGCCTACATCTGAATTTCACTTAAAGGCCTACAAGACTCAGTGAACGTCAGCAAATGAGATTAAAGGAACATAAAGCTGAACTAAGATTTAACTTCAACAGCTACCAAAGCAGCAAAGACTTTCAGTGTGATGTTGCAATATGTTTGCATGAAGGTACTGTCCTAAAGCTAGTTACAGTACACCTCAAACACTTGTCTAATTGGACATGCCACAGAAACTTTTATTTAACCACCTTCACCCAACGTGACTGGGTGTTATTAACTACAAGGCCAACTTCATCATCCAGGGTGCTGCCCCAGGCCACAGCAGGCCCGCCTTGACATCCAGGGTACTGCGGAATGGATGGGTATTTGTCAGCACCTTTTGCCACTTGCCTCCTCCTGATCCGGGCAGGGAAAACACGGAGACGACACCGTAACCACATCAGAACCTCTGTGCACCCCAAGGGCTCTGCAATGTCCAGGGGCGGGCACCACAGCTCTGAGGGGGTCCTGGACTGTGCTTTCGGGGCCCACACAGCGGCGGACGGCAGACCGTGCGACCGGGCTCGCGCGTGTGGGGCGGGCAGGGCAAGCTTGAGACGCCTCCCCGCGCCGAGGGCAGCCTGTCACTATCCCGGTCCTGAATCCGGATACAGTGGCGGGGCGGGGACGGGAGCGGCAGGGGTCGGCACAGCGGGACGCTGAGGGCTGCAGGGCGGGGGCCGAACGCGGCCCTGCGGAACGGCCCGCTCTCGGGGCGCCGGAGCGCCAGGACAGAGTTGCTGCCCCGCGCGGCCACCCGGCCCGAGCTATAACAGGAAGTCCCTTGGCCCGCCCCTCCTGCGCTGAGGCGGCTGCGGGGCCTGCGCGCCGGGGCCGCTGGCTCCCATGGCGGGTGGCGGTTCGCTGGCCGCGGGCAGGGCCGTTACCGGCCGTTACCCTGACCCCCCTAGCACCCCTTCAGGCGCCCGCCCGCCTTACTCAGACCCCCCCCATACCCCGGCCCTTCCCCGGCAGCGCGCGCTACGAAACGACGCGTAAGCCTCGATCCCGAGCGGGGACCTGTCCAAGGAGGGGGAGGGGGTGGGGTAGAGGAGCTGGGCGACCCCACAGTGGCGACCCCACAGTGCCCCCCCCGGGGGGGAGCAAGGAGGGAAAGACAAGAAGGGGTGAGGGGCAGGGTGAGCCAGTACCTTGGGGTCGATGTCTCCCACTACGAAGAACTTGACATCTTTGAACATATCCTCCGGGACTTTCAACTCCTCCTCGTCCGCCAACATGGTGCCGGTCACCAGCACCGCGGGCCCCCTCCCCGCGCCCCCTTCCCGATAGTCCCGCGCTCACTGTGAGGAACCGGTGGGGCCCGGGTCTCCCGTCCCCTCCCCCTGCCGCCGAACCGCGCGAGCAAGGCGCGCGCTGCGGGATACACCATCTCCCGCCGGCACGCAGAGGGGATCTAAGGGGGAGGGGAGAGCCGCCCGGACAAAGCGGCTCCCCCCGCCCGATCAGAGACCCCCACTGCCACAGGACAGCGCCCGTTCCTAATCCACGGGCCTATCCTTGCTCGTCCTTCTCTCTCCGAACCGGACCGGGAACCAGCATCCGGGTCCGAAGCTCCCCCCGCACGGAACGCAATGGACTCGCCCCGAACGACAGAGGCGGGCAGCGGGGATACCCAGACCCGCCCATTGGCAAACAGGCGAGGAAAGGGGGGAAGGGAGTGAGCCGCCCGTCATCCCCGCCCCTCAGGGCCGCCCCAGGCCCCGCCCCTCCCCATAGGCTCCGCCCCCCGTTCCCGCCGCGAAGGAGTCAGCCGCGGCCGTGGTCGCGGTGGGTTTCCTCGGCCACAGCCGTTCTAGGCATGGCTCCGCCTCGCTTCCAGCCGCGCCGCGCAGGCGAGCACCCCGGCGTGCGGAGGGGCCGTCACAGCGCCGGGGGGAAGCGATGAGCGACCACCAGCGGCCCTCTCAGGTGGCAGGGTCCAGTGTCCGCCCTGAGCCCTGGTTTCTGAGGAGGGCCTTGTGTTGGTCGGGGCGCCTGCGTTAGGCGGGAGCCGCACGCCTTGTGCTATAAATGTGGGGAAAGCGAGGAGTAAAGGGCTGTGGTACCCGATATTCTTCAGTATTGAAGGCTTTCATCTCTGTTTATTGGGGGAAATCAAGCAACAGCCAGGTTGGAGGGGCTTCGCATAACCTGGTCTAGTGGAAGGTGTCCCTGCCCGTGGCAGGGGTTTCAAACTGGGTAAGCTTTAAGGTCCTTTCCAGCCCAAACGGTTCAGTGATTCTGTAAGTTACCCCTGCAAGCACTAACAGACTATATACTCTGTATGCTGTATGCATGTTACAACATTCTGCACTTCCCAGTTTCAAACCATTTTTCAATTCATTAAGAACATCCCAAAATTCAATCCTTGCCCAGAAGAAAAAAAAAAAAAAAGAAAAAAAGAAAAAAAAGCAAACAAACAAACCCATATTATCCATTCCAGCTGGGAGTGTGTGCAATCCAATAGACATAATATGTATTCCTGCATCCAACCCATTAATGAACATATTGGCTACTAAAGAAATAAGACATTTTCACTCAGAAGTCTACTTAAAGCATCCTTCTATGGTGATAGTAAACCATTAAAACCTAGAGGGGGATGTATCTCATCTTACTATAGATAACTGATGAGAAACCATAAATCACCACTTTATATAAATTACCTTTATAGTCAACACAGAGAAATGAGCATTTTCAGAGCCTGATTTGTCTGGTGTATTTCAAGCATCAACATGGCCAGATAAATCTTCCCCCTTGATATGCTTTCCAAATGAGTTTTCGACACCTCCTAATACTTTTACGTGGACAGTGTTCCCCTCCCATACTTAAGTGATGCTACAAAATGGAACCAAAAGGCTTACTGAAATAAAAATACAGGACACTTATTGTTTGCCTCTTACCTACAAGGCAGGTCACACTTTTCCAATAGAAAATTAATTTATTTCTTTTTAATTATTATTGAAACTATTAATCTGCCTAGTAAGTATTTTAATGCTATTATTTACCCAGTATTTTGGGGGGAGTTGAAGTGAAACTTATGCAAATTCCTAATTTCCTTCTTTTTCATGGAAGGAGCTTCATCTGTCTTTCTTCTGGTCTCCTGGATCTCCACAGGGCATCTATCCCTTTTACCTCCAGCTAGGTAAGAAATACCCAACCTATCACCCATTCTTTTCCTACTCCAGAAAGAGATCTTTCCCTTTGATTGCAGGTTGTATCATATTGCTCCTTCAGTTACAATTTACTTTTTAAGTGAAAACCCAGGTAAGAAGTCCTACAACTTTGTCCATACTACAGGGGAAAAAAGTAGAAATAGCCATCTGCTTTTAAATCTCTTTATCCATTTCATCTATCAATTCGTATTCTCACCTCACTCTTTTCTAATAACTCTGTTTATGGTGACTTTCTTCTGTCCCAGATATTTCCTGGACTGTCATTGAAAAACACTTCTCTGAGCCTTGCCTTCCTTCATAGCCACTGTCCAGCCCACCAGGTCCTGCCCTTGCTTTCTTTGTTCCATAATTTTCACTCTTTCCACCTCCATTTTTGATCCATTTTTACTTCTTCCCACTGAATTAGAACTGCTTTGACCAAAATCTTCATTCACCTGCAGAGAAATATTTCTTTGTATTCTTCTCAATCTATCAGATATCATTAACACCATTGCTTCCTGAGCTTCCTTTCCTTTTGGACTTCAGCGCCTCTATAATCATCTGCATCTTCCAGCACTGGTAATTGTCATCTCTCTTCTTTCATAAAGGTCGCTGTCTCTCAGTTTCTGTTCCACATTTTTCTCTGAATTCTTTTCATGATGTCGTTCATTACTCGACTTCATCTTTCTCAGTGTGATTGCTAAATTGCCCCTTCTCATAAGAGTACTTTCCTTATATCTAATCTCATATGCTATTGTATATTCCCACTCCACACAAAGAAAACCAAAGTCATTTGTCCTCTCAATTTCTCTCCTCAGCTTATTTTCTTCGTTACTCTAATGAGTTCCCCTGGCCTTCCTATCCTTTGGATTTACCATAGCCACATTATTTTTAGTTCTTTGTACAACTCCAAGATTACAAGTATGTGAAATGAGGCACTATGCTAATACTGACAAAGGACCAGCACACTCTGCATGGGATTTTTAATAATAATGCCCCTTCCCAAGCCTTCATCTGAAATTGCGCTATTGCAGTATCAGGTGGGGTCCCTTTTGATCTTCTTTTTGTTCATCTAGTCAAAACAATGTGAGATAAATTTGCTATTTTAAATCCCAAGAATTTGAACATTCTCTGCAATATATCATATGTTAGCAACACAAGGGCAGATTACTGCATTAAATCACTGAAATTCATTGCAAAATCAGTTTCCACAGAAAACCTAGCCATTAATAAGGTGTCAGCCTTAACCAAAATTGTTTGTTTGACAGATTATGACAAAAATCCAAGACTGAAGTTTAATTCTACTCACAGTATGGAAGTGGAGTGTAATGGGGAAAATAAGAGAGGCTAAGAATTAACTAAAATAGCTTTACTGAAAGAAACTGGTTTTATAAATTCAATCCTGGAAAGCAAAGATGAAGTTGTTCGAGCCTTGACCTGGGATGTGGGATATGGACATTTGGGCCTGTCCTTCTCATCCTGAATGGAGTAAAAGCAACTTCACTGAGGCGCAAGGCTGCTGGATGCCTACATCCTCTGTGTGCTATTTAACCACAGAGCTTTTGATAAAAATGGGAAGAATAAGGCCATTACATCCTTCTACCAAAAGAGTGAGCCCTGAAAGCAGCTCCTGGACAGAACCCCGTAGCTGTGCTTATTGAAAGAGTACTTGGAAAACATTGCCTGCACTTGAGTAGCTGTCAGGCAGGTAACCAGCTGTTAGGCACAACCCAAGCAAAAGTGTTTCTGTATGTGCCATGAAACGATGTGCAGCAACAGGTCTACAGAAAACTTACCTGGTAGAAGCTTGAACACCCAACACTTTTAGTGTTCCCTACAAAGTAATTTTGTAAGTCTCAGTATTGGATTTTTGATCACATAGAGTGGCTGTTGTATTACCAGCAGTGATAGTAAATCTTCTCATGCAGAAGTTTCTTTCTTTTATCTGCAGTTTTTTTGGCTTCAAGATGACCACTCCCAGGAGGAAAGACTACTCACATGAATCACAAATTATTCTAGTTAATTATCTGCTAAATAAGCAGTTGAATTAAATTGATTAACATATTTTTCAAGTCCTTCCTTATGTACTTCATAAGTCACCTGTGAAGAAGTTATTTAAATTCTAGTAATTAGACTATTTCTAACAAAAATGAATAGCTCCAATTTTTGCATTGTGTGCATGATCTAGTTTACTAACCATAAGAACAGAAAAATAGATTGAAAAAGTATCTTATTGAAGAAGAAAAGTATCCCAGGTATTTGCCAGAAATAAATTCTGGGCTCTGCTCGCAGGTTGGCACAAACACCTAAAAATCAAATCAGTGGGCTGGCTCCACTGCTTAGACATAGCAAGGTGGAGAGCAAAGTGCTCACCTGTGTCTATCATAGAATGGTTTGAGCTGGCAAGGACCCTTAAGGTCATATAGTTCCAACCCCCCTGCCATGAACAAGGATATCTTCCACTAGACCAAGTTGCTCCAAGTCCTGTCCAACCTGGCCTTGAACACTGCCAGGGATGGGGCAGCCACAGCTTCTCTGGGCAACCTGTGCCAATGCTTCCTCACCCTTACAGTGAAGAACTTCTTCCTAATACCTAATCTAAATGTACCCTCTCTTAGTTTAAAGCCATTGCCTCTTGTCCTGTCACTACATGTCTTCTCCATCTTTCCTGATAAAGCTCATCTGCACAAGCTCAGAGGGATAATGGCAGCAGGGGGAGCTCAAATAAAATACCCTGCCAGGCTGCTCCCATGCCCATCATAGGGACCATTGGCCCATCGAAAGCACACCTGCACAAGCCAGAGAAGCAAAGGGGCATACTGGCAGGTAGGAATACAAACTAAGGTACTACCACCTTGTCCAGGCGCCTCCCAGCTCTGTCCCAGCAGAGTCAGCAGCCCCAGGTCAAGCTGGACCTGGCAGTGAATAGGTGAAGTGTCCTGGGAGTGAAGGGGGTGAGTTGGTTTCCAAGGGCCAGCTCTGGGTGTGTACCTCGAGGGGCAAGAGCACAGGGGGGCCCTGAGAAGTCATGGCTATTTGCATATGTCTGACACTGTACAGCCAACTGAAATACAGCTGTAGCTTTGCAGATCGTATTGTCCAGATGCCAGCAGCTGGAGAGTCTGGGATCGAGAGGCCAACTACTGGGCAGACTGAGTGTCTGAGAGAAGCTGCTATATATATATGCATATAAATACATAAATACATACGCAGACATATAAATATATATATGTACATATATTCTCACTAGTGGACTTACATGCTGTCCAGCCACAGGGAGAGCCAAGAGACTGTTGGTAGGTCTGATCACAACACAAAGAGATGAGAGTGGTTCAAAGGAACTTCATTTCTGTAGAAGCTAAGCCATGGCAGAAACTCAATCTACCCAAGATTGGACTTTTAAGTACAGTCTCTGCTCTGATACAGCCACAACAGTATAACTGCACAGGAGCAATCACTCTGGAGATCAGTTCCACCTTAATACAAGTTTATTTCTGGGCTTACTTCTAGTGAATAGAGTGAACAGAGGTTGTGCACATCACCAGATCCACAGTGATCTGAACAGCACATTATCTGTGCTCTAAACACACCAAGCACAGTATCCAAAGCCTTAACTATGAGAGCTCTGTACATAGTTTATGTTACAGGAAAGCTGTAAAGTGATCTCTGTTTTGCAGCGGGCTTTGCTTGCACATAGTGAAAGCCCACTGAGTTGACAAGATTTGTGCAATTAGTCTTTGCTTACATAAATGCCTTATTTGTGTGAACAAATTATTATATGAAAAATGCATATGCACCTCCAATATCATATTTAGGCATAATGCTTGTGAAAAAAAACAACAGTTTGATTTTTTTCTTGCAGTTAATTAAATTCAGAGCTTAGATTAAATTGTGTATTTGTTTTACTCCAGTGAGCAGAAGGCTTTCTGAGTCCTTTGTTAATAATACATGCTTGTTTGGTAGCAGCTGGCTCTCTAGATGTTACTATTCCAACAAAATATATCTTCACAAAGTATGCAGTTTTGTACAGAAAGCCAGTATTAGTTGCAATATGTCTGGAAAGTTGTTGAGCAGTCCCAGAAGGCATGCTTCCTGCATTCTCACTGTACAGATTTCTCAACGTGAATGAGAATCTGGCTTTATAATGTGAACCAAAATGTGCAAAATAGGTACATAAAGGGCTCTGCTTTGGCTTGAACTGTCTACACATTTCTCCTCTTTCCTTCAGTGGGACTACTTGCAATGGTAAATATGATTTATAATTAAAAACTTTCTTTTTTATCTGTACTGTAACACTGAATCCTAAAAGTTCTCTTGGAACTGATAGTTTCATTTTCGATTCTCCTCCAGTTCCAGAACTGCACAGAGAATGCATTCTCGTTTGCTTGACATTTTTCTTTTTTAATATAATAGTTACAAAATGTTTAGCAAATGCCAAGTAACAAGGTGTACCTTTGCTGTAACTGTGCAGAAATCAGCAGGGGAGGAGAATGCTCTCATTAGCACATCTAATATAAGGGCATTTTTTATCGTAGCATTAAAGGAGGAGATACAGTCCTTTCTATTACCTGCTAAAGAATGCATTTGGTTTATTAGCCCACAGGGAAAGGTGAATGAGATACTGTGTGCCACATTGCGAGGATAAAAAAAGATCCCTAAGCTGCAGCTGGGTATGCCTTTATCAAAATATAGCTAGTGGGATGGTACACCGTGTTAACTGTACTAGTTACACTTGTCTAAAGCCACTCCTGCTCCAAGATCTTCTCCATCAAGTGTAAGATAGCACCACGTCATTACAGAGCTTGCTTGAAGTAGGTCTACTGGGAGGGCTGCACAGTAGTTTTTAGCTAATAAAGGAATTAATTATGCAGACTGATGCAAGACTTGTCAAAACTGCAGTCTCCACACATGCAACTGAAAGGAGCTGCCAGCATGAATGGGGGAGAGCAGGAGGAACCTCTAGTTAATCCCTCTCCTTTAAAACTTCCAGTGATAACATCTACACAACCTCCTGAGACCCTGTTCTGGCGTTGTAAAAATTCCTTATGGTTAGAAAGGCTTCCCTAATATATGATCTGAATCTTCTGCTCTGTAAATGAAGCTGATTCTTTGGTTTTCCCTCATACTACCAATAACGCTCTCTATATAATTTTTTCTAGATACATATTTCATATATATATAAATATTTATATATAACATTATAGAACATACTTTCTCAATGAGTTCTGGACCTGGTTGCATTGCACCTCACAAGTGCTATAGGCAAAACCAAATAATTTGCCATAAACAAAATGTGATACTGTAATTTATAGGATCCATTCTTTGCATCTCAGGAGAAGTCTTTGCTTCTGCTCCTACTAACGTACCTGACAGTTCATGTATATTTTCCAAGGTTAAGAAAAAATGCTTGCAAAACATGGTTGGGTAGCACTTCTTTGTAGCTTGTCAAGATTTATTTCATTGACAGGCTTTCCATTTGGGTAAATTAGTATCAGCTAAACAATGGATAATGAAAATTTTCCTTTAAACCTGACTTTTCATTCATGCAGTCCTGGAAAAAAAAGTTCATGAAACTTGGAGTTACTCAAATGAGCTTTCCTAGAAAGGAACAAACTCCAGAGAATCACAGAATTGTTAGGTTTGGAAGGGACCTCTGGAGATCACCTAGTCCAGCCCCTCTGCTAGGTCAGGGCCACCTAGAGCAGGTTACACAGGAACATGTCCAGGTCGCTTTATTTGTGTCAATTCTTTATTATGTGGTTCAAAGGACACTAACACTTGTATTTATTTGTATGTTATTAATGCATAAATGCAGAAAAAGGCAACTGAAATTGGTGGCTTTCCAGAGCACGTTATGGAAGATCATGAAGAGTGAGACTGGGTACTTGTCTGAGAAGATCTCCATTGTTCGCTTATGGCTAAATTTGAGATGATAAAACCTTTACATTACATCAGTCTCTGTCTATATGTGGTCCAGAAAGTTAAATGTTTGGTTTACTTATCCAAAAGGAGGAACAGACAGAAGACACTTGCCTGAAGATGTTGCATCACATCACAGCTGTACTGTTCTGCTGGCTCACTGCTGCTAATAGGAACAGGTTTCCTCCTGCTTTTCTATGGCAGCCTGGTTGGTTGGGTGGTTGGTGGGGTTTGCTGTACTTCCGTGGCTCCTCTCAAACCGGCTGTGACTCTTATCTGACTAACATGGAGGCAAACTTACTGAAAGCTAATTATCTGGTCTAGTTCCTTGAACCTAGACTTGCATGCAAGGCCTGAAGCAGCATAAAGTAGAGCTCCATGCTGCTGAAATGGGAACAGCTGTCCACTGCTAACTTAGATCCTCCAGCCTGCAATCTCACTTGAGTTGACCACCGGAAACCTCCCCTGGTTCTGGTCACTCATTTCTGCCTCTTTTCAGCATTACGCTCACATGAGGTCTGGGGAGCGACCCATGCTGATCTTTCTGAGAACAGCCTATTAAAAATGGTTGCATTTTCCACAGGTCATTTTCCTGACTCTCTTGACCCGGTGCTGGCTCAGTGTGGGCAGTGACTCAGGGTTTATGGAGTGAGACACGGAGGGCAGCAGCTATGCCACACCAACCCCCAAACAAAACACCAACAAAACAACCCACCCAAAAACACAAAAAACAACAACCCCAAAACAAAAACACACACACAACACACCCAACCCACAACACACAACAACAACACTTTGTTAGTTAAGGCCCTAATTGGCTGCAAACCTTCAATGCAAAAAAAAGAAAAAAGTAGAACTATCGATTTTGTATGTAAAGTAAGTCTGTTTTAATGATCTCAACTATTCAGTACTAATCAGAAGCTGGGGTTCAAAGAAATAGGTCTTACTGTCAAGACTTCTCTCAGTAGAGCTAAGCTAACAATGAACGCAGGCATACTGCTTATACTCTCAGGCCAGTTGTGGCTCTGACTCTCTGGTTTTTTGCTTCCAGGAGGCTTTTGGGGAAGTAAAGGCTCTGTAAGTCCCTAAATGTTTTGGTTACTTGAAAGATATGCTCTGTGATATGCTGAAGCTCTTCAGATATGAACAAATAGTTCTCTAAGTCAGGAAAGCTTACGATCAATTTATGTCTCAACGTATAACTCTTCTGTGAAATGGCTGAGGCCAGATAAGATTTAAGCTCACAGTATGGCTCCTTCAGTGTCTGGTAAGCTCTTTTACCCCTACCATATCCCTGATGCCTCTACAGCCTGGTCAGATGTGGTTGAAACTGTGCAGGGATTGGGGATAAGGCACAACTGCCATACCACACACAAGAGAATGTGATCACACTGAACCTCTCCAATAGAGCATGCTGTGAAGAAGCTGTTTTTTTTAATTTTGGCATATTAAAGCCTGAACTTGGTAGCTCTCCTACGTGCTTAAAGGACCATCCTCCTTCCTAAAGGCCTGTCCTACTCCTTCACCCTGAGGCTTCTCCCATATTCATATCAATGTTTGTCATTTTTAATCTATGACACTGTGGTGTCACAGATACGGGTTTAACCTTCTGGGAAGCCACTGAAAACTTCTCTGGGTTTATTTAGAGCTTGCTGAGTTCCATATATAAATTAGAGCAGCCTCAGGGATCCAGGACTTGCCAAGTCTGAATTCTCAGTGTTGCAAATAGAAGAAATCATGGCACGAGGCAGCAAGCACCAAAGCTTCCTTCAGGGAGTCAATTACATTTGCTGTTTGCCTTATGGCACACGTAGGTGATTACAGTGTGAAGGCCGGGATACATTTGTTTAATGTATCCTTGAACTCTATTACATTTTGCACTCATCTTGCTAAAGCCTTATCTTCAATTACACTCCTTTCCGTATGCCCCAAGCTGTTGTTTGTTACAAGACCAATCTGACCCTCTTGTATCCAAAATGTCAGTGAATTAAATCAAATTTTTATACTTTTCAACTTGAACAGTTATCTCATGATGCACATAACAAACAGATAATGAGATCTGCATTTTATTAGACACAGTGGCGCTTACTGATGTTTAACTATTAGGCAGAACCATTTTGCTGTTCACAGTTACAATTGCATTATTTTTCTCTGTGGCTGGATAGCCATCAACTGATTTAACTTATTCTAAATGTATTTCTTTAGTGTTGCTTGCAGTCATACTTAGAGAACCGGCTACATTTCTATTCTTTTTTCTGAACAGGGAAGGGGCATTTCCATAGTTACATTTCTTTACAGTCTAAGCTTTTTGCCTCTGATGTTTTGTGACAATTTTCCCAAGCTTTTCCTCTGAGACGGGGATGTTTCAAAATCACATTCTTAGCTTTAAGCATATTCTCAAACCCTACTCATTTTGATAGGTCTAAAGTACATACTTGTAATTAAACACAGCTGTGAATGAGGATGCGTTCCTGAAATAAATCCATATGAACGATAACCTACTGGGCACATTCCCATGGCTAACACATACACTATTGAATTGTAGTGCTCTACACATTTTATGCTTTACATGTACATGATCATACTTTATGATTCATACAGTGCTCATAATGATTAAATGATAAAAGCATCAAACTGGGATCTAACTGATGCAAATATTTAGGTCCATCATGGAATAAACGAAGATCCACCCTCCCCAGAAGAGCGTGGCTGCCACATGGCTCTCCTACATGCTGGGAGTCAACTCACACACTCATAAATAATCCAGTTGGCAAATATCGAACGGTTACATACCCTCACTGGTTTAGTGTGCATGCTCCTGTTCTGGCTCCAGGCAAGGGAAGGAAGAGACCTATGCATGGAGATGAATCTAACCTAACCCTCTTTACATTAAGCTGACAAGAACAGAGGCATATATGTCATCGTTTACTGTATCTCAATTTTCAGAGGGTAATTTCTCATACTAGGCTGACTTGATTGCTTATTGAACATACCTTAGAGACTGTTTGGTCTTGGTTTTGTACAGCAAAAGCTCACCCATGTCTCTCTTCACTCTGAGGGATAGAGGGTAAAAAGCTACTATAGGAGTCTTATTATTCATATAAAGGAAGGAAAGCTCAATTCAGAGAGGGATGTCTTTCTGAGATTTACTGAGCAGTCCAGAGGGCTTAGATATCTATGGTTAGACATTTCAGTTTTATATAAAAAAAAAATCTGACTACATTTTAAAATAATAATCCTCCTTGAAATGAATAGAAGAGATGCTCCCAGAACAATAGATTGCTTAAGAAAATCTATTTCCTCACCTATTTCACTGAGGCTTACAGAAAGGAGCTGCCATACATTTTTATAAGAAATGCTAGGCATTTCTTATAAATGGATATTTATAGATATAGATAATAAATTATCGATGGCTAGCTCCTTACAACCCAAGCCATTGCGCCAAACCTCACCAGTATAAAATGGTCTAGCTGGGTCTTTAGCAGTAACTGTTTGCAAGATGCACCCTAATGAACCCCACCATGGTTCTCCATGACCCATGGTGCTCTTTTGTAACACTTGCCATTAATCTGAGGCTGTAACGCAATGTTTAATGGGGCATGCTTCTCACTGGGCAGGAGGGCTTATGTGGGGCAAGGACATCAGGATTTATGATTCCTTGCAGTCACAGCTGCCATAAGAATAGAAAAGCTGCAAGAAAATCTCCTTTTAATGGAGAACATGCACTGTGGCAGAGACCATTTGTCACTGTGCATCTTCCTCACAACTTATCAAGCCTGGACTCCACTTACAGACTCCATTGAGGTGTGGCTGTGCTGCAGATTGGATGATGGCAGGAGAAGGACAAAGCACCAGAAGCCAAAGTGGCTGGAGTGCAACCAAAACAGAGGGGATGGGGAGTAGATGTGTTTGTGAGCAGCTCTGCAAGACTGAGAGTAGCGCTAGGAGTCAAAGCAAATGGGCAGGAGATGTTGTGTGAATGCTGGATGAAAGGCTTTAAAACATGGAGCTGTTAAATGTGGGGTTTTATATTTTTCTATTGAATTATTGGTTGCAGTTACAAAATTTTATTTATAATCCAACTGCCAAGTCAGTTGCTAGTGGTGATGCTTTAAAAGCTGACCATGTTAACTGTACTAGTGATCAATAAGGCAGAGAAGAAAGGAGAGGCGTTAGCAAGCAGTGAAGATGGTTCAAATGTGTGGAGGAGGAAGGACACTGACAGTCTGCCCAGAAAGCTCTGAATATGTATCAGGTCAGATGAGGAGTCCTTTTAGAAAAAATTGTGATTTCTTTTCTTTCCAAAATGAGACTCAGCTTTTACAGTAATACATGAACCATCTGATGTACAGGTGGTCAAGACTTCCTTTAATAAAGACATCCCATGAAGTACGTTCATATGAGATCCTGAATAATTCAGTGGTATCAGAATGAAATAATTTTACTAAATCTGTGCTGAACTTCTGATAGGGAAGGCACGTTTTTGGCTCCTTTAGCAGCTGAGTTCAAGGCCACTGTCATACAGTAGAAACTTGAAAGTAGAAGACAGCCACAGAGAAGATAGAAAAAGGAACCACAGAAAAAAGAAGTACAAACAAAAAGGGTCTTTTTATGAGAGCAAGTAGTGATAGGACAAGGGGAAATGGCTTTAAACTGACAGAGCAGAGATTCAGATTAGATAGTAGAAAGAAATCCCTTACTGTGAGGGTGGTGAGGCAGTAGCACAGGTTACCCAGAGAAGCTGTGGCTGCCTCATCCCAGGCAGTGTTCAAGGCCAGGTTGGACAGGGCTTGGAGCAACCTGGTCTAGAGGAAGGTGTCCCTGCCTGTGGCAGGGGGGTTGGAACTGGATGAGCTTTATGGTCCCTTCCAACCCAAACCATTCTGTGATTCTGTGACAAGGAACTTGCAGGGGCCACCCGCTTAACAACGCCAGGCAGGTCCCTTGTCTTTCAGGGCACATACTAAAATCTCTGCAGGGACAAGAACTACATGATAAACTGCATCTACCTGGAGGCAGCACATTTAGTAAGGTGGAAGGGAAGGCTCCAAAAAGAAGGTAGACACTCACTAGTGGCAGATGCTACCATCTCCCTCTAAGCCTGGTGCCTTCACTGCAGGGCAAAGCAGGGTGGGCACACAGCTGTACCCTGCAGTAATTCAGAGATCCTGGCCTCAGCTGCTCTTGCTGGATCAGTTTCCCACCACTAGCTCTAGCAGGAGCATATTCTCGCTGTCACACATGATTTCCCCAGTGTGGGAGCTGAGCTGCTGCAGGTCACAGACCACTGGGCCACCACCTCTGAGTTGCAGCCTAGCGACCCTGACTCACAGACCAGCAGACAGACAAAAAAATCAGCTATTTTATAATAAAATGCATAGCTAGACAATTAAGAAAGGTCTGGCAGCATTTTGCTGTCAAAGTAGTGAATACTGGCTGTCAAAACTAATGATGCTACTAATAAAGATCCTTGTGAAAAACAGAGAGACATTTAGACACATTTATACAACCGCTTTCATCCCATGGGCTCAGAATTTTATAGCAGTAGCAAGAAGACACTGCTTGATCAGGTGCCTGCTGCAGGAGAAGGAACCAAAATAAAGTACTTGTAACATCATACTGCCAGGTTCTAGGAGAGAAATGATGTTTGGGATGCTTTAAAAACAGCTGTCTCTGTTCAAATAGCTGGAGAAATTTGCTGCCTTGACAGTGATCAAGAGGCAAGCTTTTTGTCAGCTACAGGAGACGTCTGCAAACACTTTTCTTGTGCAGGCATAGGAGCAGACTCATTTTAGTTGAAGAAAGAAAATGTGTGGTCATGTCCTACTTGACTACTTCTTGTAATTTCTTTGACTTGTAAATAATTCCTTGCATTTGAATGGGCCTCTCACTCTCTTAAACAGCAACAGAGATATGAAACATAAATAAGTAAAATTCCACAGCTTTCCCATTTTCATAATGACCTGCCATGTTGCACGGCCTGAAAATACTTCTGCTGATCTGCATGAACAGGGCAGGCAGGGGCATGGAAACATACACGTACACCATATAATCAGGGGGAGGAAAGTGCTCCACAGCTGTAAGGAAACAGCATGTGAATATGAATCTGAGACACTTATCACCAATACCCAAGCTGAGAAAGCTGTACAACTGTGCCAGTGCTTCCTGTGGCAGGCAGGGATGTGGCTGTGGCTGTTCAGAAATCTTCAGGGAGGAAGGCAGCAACCAAAGGCCTACGAAGAAATCAGGCTGCTGGAGTGGAATAAAAGGAAGGACAACCCTTTATAATGGACATTGGTGGCCTCATTTTTGCACATATTGCCAGTCAGTTGCAATAAAAAAACTGCTCTTGAATGTCAATGAAGGTTTGGGAATAAGGTACTCCAACCAAGGAAGACATGGAAATGGGACCACACCGCCAAGGAGCCAAAGGGAACGGAGTGAAGACGGAAGGAGGTTCAAGAAAAACGGTTAAAGAACTGCTGGCTCAGAAAACTGTTTAGAGTGATTTCTGTTCTTGTTATGGTAAATGCATCTTCAAATGTTTTGCCTCTGGAGTCCTGAAATAACATTTCCAGACTATGGATGATTTTATGTAAATAAAAGTTCAGAAACCTACAACCTGCAAGGAAGCAGAAAGGTAACCTGGAAACCACCACACAACAGAAAACCCCTTGTTCAGCCTAGCACAGTCACAGCCTTCCCTATAGCTTCACACCTATGCAAATCATCTGCCAAAATGAATAAAGCTCAAGATAAACAAATCTCTTCCACAACTTGGCATATGGAAAAAGGGTCTGAACTGAAATGGTAATTGAGTTTTAGAGACCCATCCATTTGCTGTCATCGTGCCATCTGTCTCCTTGGCAGAGTCTTGATAGTTTGCATTGGCAGCTTTGATTGCCAAAGCTCATGTATTAAGTTAGCTACCTCATCTTCCCACACACAGTTTCTTCTTATTTTTCTATAGGCCTGCTATTCTAGATGATTCACAGAACTGCACGATACCACGTACTCCCAGAGGCATAATATATTTTGGTATTTTTAAGCTTTTTTTCATCAGAAATATGGATATTTTCTATTGTAGTTTGTAAGCAACTTGCAGAGACCAAGCCCATTAGAGTTCAGAGAAAGCCTTACTTCTCGGGGACTGGCCACAGCAAAGATCACAGGTGCTGGTGTATATATGTGTTAAGTATTTTCTATCACCAGAGTAATAAATGAAAACTGGATGCCTTATGAGGGCAGCACCCCTGAGGCAGGCTCCGAGTTATTGCCTTACTGCCATAACTACTCACTGTAAAGCACCTTTGACTAAAAGCCAATATGACACCTTAGCACCAGGCACCAGGCTCTCCTGAAATTACACAGATGATTTATGTTGTCCCTTAAGGTACAAAAGATGTAATAAAATTATTTACATTTTTTATGTACACAGAGTGCAGCTTTAACTGCAGCAGTGAATGATGTGGGAGTTGCCCTAAGGCTTTATTAAGTTACGTGCCCTCTGGTTCTTTGACCATGGACATGTTTTTGGCTGCGCAAGAATGAGAGGTTTAATTCCAGCAAGAGTTAGTTCATGTTGGGCAGAAGACAGATAAACACTCCTGGCAGTCCATTCACTGAGACACACATTGTTAATGCAAGGTACCAGAATCCATCCTCCCTTTAAGCTGGCTGTGTAATAGATTGTGATACAAGGACTGAGACACCAAGGAGTTTACATAAGAGAGGACTGTACTCTAGGAAATGTGGATATTCAAAAAAGGCTTGAACATGTTGAACATCTTTTGTCCTTCCTCTGCTTTGTGCCTATTGCAAAAATAAACAACACTTCGGTTATGTCACTGAAGTCATGCAATTGATGACAATTCCTAAAGGAAAGCTTGCATGCCCTAAACCAAATGGGATCTGCTATTAGACGCTGGGTGAGGAATAGTTTTCCAGCCTTACAAATAAAAAGCCAGCAGCATTTTGACTCATTGTTTTAATTTCTGCCCCAAGACAGGAAGACTTTTCCAAGCTCCTCATAAGCACCTGGAGCAAGATAACCCAGTCTGGCAAACAGGTCAGTCAGTGGGGCACTCTGGGGATGTGGGACACTCAGGTCCTCTTTGCTCCCACTCTGATGTACTCCCACAATCCTGCTGAGTGACCTACTAACACAGAGCAGGATTAATCTCTGCCTCTCGGTCACTAGGAATTGCTCCACTTTGCAGTAAATAGTTACGTGTTACTGGGAGAGAAAGGCTGTCTCCATCCTTCAGATGCAGTAGGATGTTAGAAAACCTCAGGTAAGTCCATGCTCCAGTGAATACATGATTATTAACCAGCTTCAACATAAGAGGCCTGAGAGATAGCTACCCAGAATAGCCAGCTGCTTCACCATGAAAATGCTTATGTGAGATACAAAGCATCATGATTCAAGCCCGTAGCTGAGCTGTGATGCTTTGAACCTTGATGTCCCAAATGCATGCTCTCCCAGACCACTGGAGAGGGAGGGAATCACTCAAGTCTTCCTCACAACTAGAGCTGCTACCCTGCACCTGAGACAGCTTTTGTGGGATGAATTAGGCAGAGATGAGTTCCATAAAAGCTGTTTCTGTCCATGAACAGCATTCCCCCTCTCTGCTGCCAAAACTACAGTCCTAGCACCACAGGACACTTAAGCCAGAGATGAGCTATCATGAGAATCCATCATAGTGCTGATACTGGCCATCTCTGAAGGTCTTGGGCTTGGGAGACTAGAGTGAGATCAGAAGTGTGGATAGGCTCTGAGGGTGTGAGAACAACCTCATGGTCTGTGCATTTTGACTGTGTTTGATTTATTTGTTACAGGAGAGGAGCAGGCTGTCTGCAAATGTGTTCATAAAGCATACCTGGATGTAGTAAGTGTGAGCTGGAGCTGACGAATGTTAAATGAAATCTAAGTGATGATTACCTGAGTTTTAGAAATTGCTTTGGCACATTGGCTGCACATTTACTGAGCAGTCTGGCTGGCAACTGAGCAGAGCTTCCAGCCTTGGTGTCTATATACAGTGAATATATGAGTTCCCTTAATCCTTGTTTAGCCTAGCAGCTCCACCTACCCTGTAGACTGAAATTCTCTCTCATTCATTCATTAAGTATGCCCAGCAAAAGTACCTCCTGAGCCATCTCCTCTGCCTTTTCTTCCAGTTCTAAGTACAGAGGTTCAAAAGATCTGCATGCAGACACACAATATAAGTCCATTCACCCTGTCCGCAAGAGCAAATACTGGTTGGATGTTCATGTAAGCAGTGGCACTGATAATGTTAGGAATTCCCTCCTGACCTCCAACCATCAGCTATATATTTGAATTGGAAACTATCTCCAGTAAATGGTATTTTGTAGCAAGCAGTCGCTACTGAAGAGAACCCTGCTAAATCTCGGAAGTCCTGTCACATCCTCACTGATGTAGGATGAGTGAGGATGTGAGATAACCCTGACGTTGTAGTGCAGATACTTTCCTCAGAGATTTTCATAGATATGATCGTTCCACAAACATTACCCCCTTGCTACAGATCCCAGCCTTCCACACACACTTTATAAATATTCAGAGTTCTGAGGAAATCAATGGGCTTACATATCTGTGCAAAATAAACAGCATTTTGTCCTTAAAAATAACAACATTCAGTCACCTCCAGAACCTGGTGCATTCAGCGAATGTGCTTGAAGACTGCAGAATCAGAATCTAGGCCAGAATATAGGAGTGATTTAGGTCATAAGGGACCTCTGGAGATCACCTAGTCTAACCCCAGTTAAAGAAGGGCCAACTCCAAAGTTAGATCACAAAGTTAGATCACTCACAGTTCTGTCGAGTTGAATTTGAACATCACCAAGGATGGATATTTCACGTTGTCTTTAGACCCATTTCAGTGTTTGACCACTCTCCAGGTGAATATTTATTTCCTAAATTCTAATTGGGATATCTGATGTGTTTTGCATTCACTGCATCTTGTCATAGAAGTATAGAATGGTTTGGGTTGGAAAGGACCTTAAAATCATCCAGTTCCAAATCCCCCTGAGGTGGGCAGAGACACCTTCCACTAGACCGGGTTGCTCAAAGCCCTATCCAACCTGGCCTTGAACACTGCCAGGGATGGGACAGCCACAGCTTCTGTGGGCAACCTCTGCCAGTGCCTCATCACCCTCACAGGAAAGAGCTTCTTCCTAGTACCTGATCTAATGTACCCTCTTTCAGTTTAAAGCTATTACACCTTGTCCTGTCGCTGTACACCTCTAGGACGAATTTGCCTCCACACTCTCTACACTCTCCCCTGAGGTAGCTGGGGAGAGCAGTGAGATTTTCCCCTTAACTTTCTTTTTCTAAAATTGATAAACTTAATTCTCCTTCTCTTTATACATCATACACCAGTCTACTTCTTGATGGACTCATCATCTTGATGACCTTCCACTGGAATTCCCCCAGTATGTCAGTGTCTTCTACTGAGAAACCCCAAACTGGACATAAAATTCCAAGGCTTGTTGGATAGAAGGAAATAGTTACATCCCTCAGCCTTAGGGCCACAGTCCTGCTTATATAGACCAGGATGCTATAGAATGTGCAATGGCACATTGCAAACTGCAAATTCTTGCCCAAGAGGCCACCCAAGTCCTCTTCTGCAAAATGCTGTTGTCCCAGTCAGTCCCCAGCCTGTATTGTATATGGGGTTCTTCTGTCCCAAGTGCAGACCTTTGCATTTCCATACATGCCATATATATGTATTAGTCTACATTTTCTATTTCAAATTAATAACCAACCCATTCAATTCCAGAATCTGTTAAATATATATATTTTTTAAAGTCCAGTAAGTAAAATAATGAAATTATCAATAAGTTTTCATTAGAAGATAAACTAGTTTTACTTCTTCAGATTTAATACATTTTATCTCAATTTCCCTTTAAATCTAATTTTTGTCTATTTGTTCCTGAAGCAAAAAATAATCATCTCTTTTCAGGAGCACATATTCCACAATTTGTGGTGGATTCTGTTAATTCTGGCCTTCATAGGCTTTTCTGGGAAGGGCCCACGCAACAAAAAGCTCTCAGTTCTAGCAGTTGCTAAGTGTTTTGATCAACTGAATGACAGTCAAGGGTGTTTGGCACCTTGCAAACCAGGAATTGTAAATCAAAAGGCCTTATGAAAGCCTACAAACCACATCTGGCCTTTGAGTTTAAGTAAAAAACCCTAACCATTGCAAAATTGTCTGTATTCATGTTCATAAAAGATAATCACCTCTCCCCCCAAAATATGGCAGTATCTTTCCAGAATTATGTTACAGTCTCTAAGGCTACATCTATTCTAGTAACTACAATAGGCCAGGTCCTGTTCTCTGGCTCTGAAGATGAACAGCACAGCACAGCATGAGTCCATACAGGGAAATTCCCACCCCACCAAAACAAGGTCCTGGAGCTGTTCTGGATCTGCTGCCTTGTGTTTCACTTAATAGCGGAGAGAAACAAGTGCCTGCACTAGAAAATACCTCGTTTCTTTAGCCCTTGTTATTGTTACTTTGCTGTTTTTCATTAAAAAGCCCGGAGAGATTCAGAAGAGACATCAAGTGGTTTTACCCTCTGTATACCACGAGCACAGTGTGCATCAGGTACTCCCCAAACATCTCCTTCTTTTGAGTCTACTCCCCCAACTCCCTCGAAGTGCAGTTCACCAGCGTCATAGTCACTGGCTCCTAACACTGATGCCTTTCTTTCCTTCTCCCCCCCGGAGATGCAGACTGCGAGACTCATGTTAGTGCCTGTCGGCTTCTCACATCATGGGTCAGCTCCGACCCAAAAGCTCTCGGTACCCATTATACCGGCATCACCCGGAGAAGCTGGGTGCCAGCACCGGCACAGCTCTGCCTGCGCACCGTCAGGGGCTTGCAGGCTAGCCCTGGCTGTATGAAGCTGGTGCCCAGGGAAACCTGCTCGGTGGGTTTAAATCCTGCCTTCTGCTAAGAGGCCGAGAATTGCGCTTCTCATCACAAGCATAGTGATAACCCCCAGGTGAACTGCTCGAACGTTTCATTAGCGGTTCATGTCGTTAATTTAACAATTAGCAACAACATCCAAGAGATAGATTATTTCTAATAAAAGACCTGCCAATTGCTAACAAGTCAGGAAATGCCGGAGCAGAAGTTCTCAAAGAAATGATCCCTTGCCACATCCCCCCCTGCACAGAATAACTGCGATTACTGACGGCTTAGCTGGGCACAGACACCAACCGACATGGGAGCTACACAATTCCCGTGTCACCTCCCTAACACATTTCCCGAAGAGCCCCGCTACAATTTCGCAGGGATCCTAACTTTCTGCGCCTGACACGGAATACTCCCCATGGAGGGAAGCCACCCGGGGGAGCAGCGGCTCAGACAAAGCCGGGGCTGCGCCCCGCACGGTGCGGGCAGTGGCTGCCGGTTCTGCTTCGCCCCGCGCTGGCTCTAAGGGACGCTCCGCACTGACATGACTAAGCACGACCCGCACAGAGAGGCTGCTCGCTCAGCACCCGCGCACGGCCGGGAGACTCACCTGCCCGACTCCTCCGCAGGGCCAGCCGCTCCTCCGCGCGGGCTCCGCCGCCTCCAGCGCCGCCCCGCGCCGCCCCGGAGCCGCGCACCGAGCCGCGCCCGCGGAGCCGCCGCCTCCCGCCGCCGGGGCCGGCGCACCGGGGCGGACGGGGGGTGCTGTCAGCCGGCGGCTGACGCAGGGCGCTTCCTCCCGGGGATGAAGACCCCGGCGGCGGGCAGCCACCAGCCGCCGCGCCCGGCGCCGCTCGGGGCAGGCGGGGACCCTCCGCGCCCGCGGTAGGGTGTCCCTCCCCTTTTCCTTCCCTTCCGCGCCCCGGAGCCCCCAGCATGGAGCGCCCTCTCAACCTCAGCTGCTTTGCCGATACGACGCCGGACACCGGCAACCGGAGCGGGAACTCCGCCGGTCCGGACGGGGACCGGGCGCACCTCTCCGTCTTCAGCGTGTTGGTCCTCACCCTGTTGGCCATGCTGGTGGTGGCCACGTTCCTCTGGAACGGGCTGGTCCTGGCCACCATCCTCCGGGTGCGCACTTTCCACCGGGTGCCCCACAACCTGGTGGCCTCCATGGCCGTCTCCGACGTGATGGTGGCAGCCCTGGTCATGCCCCTCAGCTTGGTGCATGAGTTGTCGGGGCGGCGATGGCGGCTGGGCCGGTTGCTCTGCCAAGTGTGGATTTCCTTCGACGTGCTGTGCTGCACCGCCAGCATCTGGAATGTCACAGCCATTGCCCTTGACCGCTACTGGTCCATCACTCGCCATCTGGAGTACACGCTCCGCACCCGGCGCCGCATCTCCAATGTCATGATTGCCCTCACCTGGGCACTTTCTGCCTTCATCTCCTTGGCCCCACTGCTCTTTGGCTGGGGAGAGACTTACTCGGAGAACAATGAGGAGTGCCAGGTCAGCCAGGAGCCTTCCTACACCATCTTCTCCACTTTTGGCGCCTTCTACCTGCCCCTCTGTGTAGTGCTTTTTGTGTACTGGAAGATCTACAAGGCCGCAAAGTTTCGAATTGGGTCTCGGAAGAACAACTCTATCACCCCCATTACACGAGAAGGCCTGGAGGTAGGTCAGCTTGGTTGCTTTTTGCTCTAGTCAACTACTGGCATCCGACAAGCCCTTGCAGTGGAGGGGGAAACTTAGTGCTAAAGCGTGCAAGTGAACAGCATCCCACCAAAGCCCTGTGAATCCTGGAGGCTTTCAAGGGAAAACTGACTGCAAAGCTTGCAAGCCCAGTTTTCTGACTCCTTCCAAGTCCGCAGCAAGGTGTAGCTAAAGCAACTTTGGGCCAGATTGGGAGCCTGAGCTCCACGTGGGTGTGCAGTGACTCACAGCTGTACCCCTGTGGAATGCTGAATCAGTGCTTGGGAGCGGGAATAAGGGGTCAGCCTTCCTCCCATGGGGATCCATGTGGCGGTGTCAGTGCTGGGATCCTGTCTCCACTAGGGACGATCCCCTGGTAAGCTGCTGTGGCTGTGGGGAGGCTCTGAATTTACCCGTGCAGAAGACACATGTGCAGAATGTCCTTGTATATGCTTCCTAATCGTGGTTGCATTGTGTCAGTTCATCCCAAGCACGGTGACTGTACACTGCAAAGACTTCTTGGGGAGAAGGAGGAAATGTATGCTCATTTTCTTGCCTTTTCTCCCAAGGACTCTTAATGGGTTGAGAGAAAGCAAGGAGACTTGTGCATGGCATGTGGGTGTGTGCCTGTTCCACTGATCAGATTGTAAATGGGGAAATAATCTTACATGTGAGCAATTCTATGTGCCCATACCTCACTAGGCTGCTCATTTTCTAGCCTCACCTAAAAATAACCTCCATTACCCAGAAGAGGGTCATACAGCCACTCTCCCCTCAATTGGAGCATGACGTAGATGGCCTGTGTTTCCCAGTGAGCTCTGGTCATTACCTGCGTTGCTTGGTTGTGTACCTGCTGTGGGGGATCAGCTGACTGAAGCACATATGGTGCAACTTGTGTTTGTGTTTGGCAGGTAAAAGACGCTGCCCAGCAGCCGCAGATGGTCTTCACTGTCCGTCATGCCACCGTTACGTTCCAGACGGAGGGAGACACGTGGAGAGAGCAGAAGGAAAAGAAAGCTGCCCTCATGGTGGGCATCCTTATTGGGGTCTTTGTGCTCTGCTGGATCCCCTTCTTCATCACGGAGCTCATCAACCCTCTCTGCTCTTGTGACATCCCACCCATTTGGAAGAGTATTTTTCTATGGCTAGGCTATTCAAATTCCTTTTTTAATCCACTCATCTATACTGCTTTCAACAAAAACTACAACAATGCCTTCAGGAACCTATTCTTTAGGCAGCACTGAGAAGAAAAAGCTTTCCTGCTGTCCCAGGAAGATCATTTCAACTCTCAATGAATCCTATCAAATTCTTGAGGAAGATCAAAGCCACAGATACTGAGGTGATTCTATAGATGCATCCCCATGGGTCATACAGTCCTGGTTCCTACGCAGACTCTCCATCCCCCCGCTAAGTCAGCTGCTATTTTAACTGCAAACAGCATGTAGAGTTTCTCTGGCCAGCAGCATGGCATTCTCCCTCCAGTGCCCTTTCCTAATGACGTTCTGTTTGGTGACTGTAACCATGCAGAGGAGTCTGCTGGCAAGGAGTCGTATTTGAAACTCTGGTTTGGCTGCTGCCGGTCTCTCACAGCATTAACGACTTTGTCCCATGTGCAAAGCTGGGACCCTTTAATGTCAGGAGATTTTGTGATTATCTATAAAACTAGGTATTTTATGGGTTGGATGAAAAGACTCTCTTTCACTTTTAGAGATTGTTAAGTGTTTGTTTGGGGGAATAAAACCCTCAGTAATGGTTAAGAGCCGACTCTCAGTACAAAGCCTTTTCTCACATGCTATATCAACAGCGAATTGTGCTATTTGCTATCGGTATTCTGTGTAGCAAGTTGGGGTCTTTTAAATTATTTATTATGGAAGCTTAATGCATGGTGTACCCTGGAATGAGAGAGAATGCATGGGAAATCCAACTCTCATTCTCTGACTGCTACGTGTGAGCATCTGCCTCAGACCTTTACTTTCAGAAATACCAGCCGTAAATGTTAATATTTGTGTCTGTTGCTTCCCATTTTAAACCATAAATGTATTTTGAGCAGCTTTGGGGCAAGTTTCCTGTAATTGAAGGGGATGCAGGGGGTGTATTTCCAATTGCCTGTCAATGAGGGGCTGCGGTTTATTATTTCTGAGTGCAATTCAGGTCTTCTTGAAACCAAAGGCTCCAGTCCTGCATGGTCATTATTGCTCTGTTGCCTCTCTGCCTTTCCATGTTGCCAACATAATTATAATAGTTGCCATTTCACTCTTGGAATTAGAATTATGCACTCTATGCTGCACTGCTGGAAGACTAACAGGCCTTCAGATAAAGAAAAGCATTAGTTTTAGCTGTCGGTTCTACGGGGCAGCCACTGAAATCAGACCAGAACTGAAGTGGTGGAGAAAAACATGAGACGGGAGTCGGAATGACATGATTTCGTGTCAGATACCTTAAGAAGAGATAAAAGAGAAAAATGTCAATAAATCATGGGAAAAACTCCCTGGGGTGGGTAGGATTAGTTTCTATCCTTAGCAGATTGCGAGACATCAGATGTTAAAATTGTCAGCAGTCCTTTAAACCAGTCAAAAGTCCTGGTAGAGCTGATAATGAAAGCCCTTTTTCTTTTCATATCTCAGGACAGGTGAAAATGGAAGCAGATCTCAAGGTGCTATCAAGTGTTGAGGCTCTTTCAGGAGCAGTTAGACAAACATTCATCAGGACTGACATAGATGTAGCTGATCCTGCCTTATGGCAAGAGGAGAAACAGGGTGGCCCCTGAGATCTTTTTCAACACTATTTGATAAAGGTCTGTTTGAAATACTGGGTAAAATCCTGCTCTCAATGAAAGCAATGGACAAATTCTCAGTGATTTCAAATAAGTCAGAATCTTATCTAGCATGTCTTGTCTTGTCAAAGTATAGTTTTAATGTTAATTCAAAGAGAAGAAGGGTGGGATGGGAGCAATCTTCGAACTCCCCTGAAAGAGTTTCTGATCTGCTCTAACTGAGAACCAATTGGTAGAGGTTTCTTTGTTACATATTTTAAAGCCTTATTAGTGACATCTCTGACGTACCAAAAATTGTAATAAACCCTTTTTTTTTTTTTACTGGGGATATAAAGGTTTGCTTTCTGTGCACAGTCCATTGCCAATACAGAGTTGTTCTTTTCAGTAACTTACCACTTGTCTTGTGTTAAGGGTTGTTTAGACAAAAAAGAATGAGAAAAATGCTTCCTTGTCCAAGCCAGACCCTGAGCTAAGCTTGGTGGTGTCTGAAGGTTGGACACTACTTGTTAAGCCGTCACAGCAACACTTATACTAAATCATGGATTAACTGTGAAGCTGGACTTTAGCTCACCATTTTCACTCATAGCATCATGGCTATACAACCCTGTTTCAGACTCAGCTGTGTCCATCCCCGTTTTTATTTGCTGTTTGTGAGTACTGCAGATTTTCTATCTATCTGTGTTGTGTGGGATCCTCACATAGGCTGTGGGATCAACTGCAAACTCAAATCAGTGTCCTGTGTAAGGAGACAAAAATTAAACTGAAATTGATGGGTAAGATCCTCACTTTTGCAGCAGCTCAGTGCTGGGATGGAGCTGTCTTTCGTTACGCCCTGTGTTTCTTCATGCTATGCCTTAAGCAGTGGAAGGAAGACAAGAGACAATTTTAAAATAACACTGGGAAATTCTAACATGTCTGTAGTCTGGATAGTCCATCATCCTGGTGTAAATTACATCCACGTTTATTTGACAATCCACACCCCATACAACCACATTGATCTTCTGCAAATAACAGCTTCCAGTTGGTCATAAATTTTGGGTTTGTTTGTTTTTTGATTTTGACATAATCAGCAGCTATTATATGAGCCAATTCCTATAGCTCTTACTTGAGACTTAAGACCATTGGCTTTGTTTCTAAACACCATTCCTGCAGTGTAATATGACCATGGGGGGAAAATATTAGTATTCTGGATATTGTGCAGAAGAGTGGTACTGAAATATGCCATGATGGTCTGAGCACAGTGAAGTGGCACAAAGAAACCTTGACTTCTGATCCTGGCTCCGAGGCTTTTTGCAAACCTCTCAGTATTCAAACACAGATGGTAAGTGGGCTCCCAGAGACCCAAATCACGTTTGAAGATGTACACAGGCCCAGCTTCAAAGGAAGTATCTTGTACCTTCTTTTTCCCACTTATAAAACAAAATCAGTGGTGTGAAGAGATCTGCCTCACCGAGGCTTTGTGAGGATTAATTAGTAAATGTTTATCATGTACCAGAAAGGTGGAACACTCTGGTTTGAATGCCAAGCAGCATTATAAATTGGACTTCGATTTAATTCCTCAGAAGAACATTATTGCCCATTATTATTGAGTTTCCTATGCAATTTAATGGCTATGTAATACTTCCAGAAGAGACTCAACTAACCTTCTTCCACTTACAATTAATTTATTTTACTCTCAGTGCCCTGACAGTTCAATGAACATCTGTATGGGAGCTCGATAGCTAGGGCAATGATGGCACATCCTGAATGCTGTCTGCTGAATGTCTCCTTGCAGTGCTGAAAGCGTATCGTCAAGGTTCAAGGAGCACCAGCTCTCCAGGCAGTCTGCTTCCGTGTTTCCTTTATTTTTTAGGGAGAAGAAAAGGTCACAAAAGAATGCCCTTGGATTAGATGACAGGTTGGCAGACCTTCCTCTTACATCCACATCCTGTTGACCTTTCTTCTCTAAGCAGGACTCCAGGACAAGTACCGATCCTGCACAGACAGGGCCATCCCCTGTTGTTAATATTCCTGGACGTTTCCTAAAAATCAGTGCTGTTGGCTTTAACCTGGCAGTGGCAGCAGGAAGTGGGAGTTTCCTGCAAGTAAAGTTGCAGGCAGTTAAACACATTTCACCTGACAAAGGTAATTAATGTCTGTTAGTTCCAGCGGTTGCTGCAGTGAGCCATGACTGACAAAGTGTCAAAGTGACATTACATTTTGCAACGTAGTAATTTGAGCTGATTTGTTTGTGAAGGGCTTGTCGCCGTTTCACTCTTGGATCCCTCATTTTACCTGCATCGGTTCAGCAGCAAACTGGGACACAGGCATAGTTAATGCTCCATGTGGGAACAGTGGGGTAAAACATGCATGGCAAAATCTGCATCCCCACTGCGATACATGCTGGCTGAACATCACAAAACTGCCAGCCTATTCATCAAATTGAAGAGGTGGCCAAAGAGATCTTTAAATCACCATTATTTTCAGTAATACTGAAGTACTGAGGAAGTAGCAGAAAACTGGAAGAGAGCTGAAGTTGTGCCAGTATTTTAAAAGGGCGAATTTGGAAAGCCAAGTACTCATAAGGCTAATACTGCTACGGATTTACAGCTTGAAATTGATCCTTGGCAAAAATGTGGAACAGCTGATAAAGGACTCAATGAATAAAAAATTACAGGAAATAAATATAAGTAAAATAAATCACGTTGATGTCTTTCGTTGATTGCAGCACATGGTTCATTGCTGATGGTGATATAAAGTATTCACTCTTCACTAATGAATCTGACTTGACAACACTCAACAGTTCCATGAAAGAGTGAGGAAAAAACCAATATGAGATTCAAACTGTCCAATATTTGCTAATGACTCATGGGCTGGAGAGGTGTAAATACAGCAAATGCAGGCTCTTGTACAGAGAAATAAGGATGCAAACTGGCTGGGGGTGTTCTATCCCAGTGTGAGGGAAAGGCATGCACCTAGGATAGGAGCAGTGAGATGGGACCCTTGTTGCAGGTGGGGGGGCATGGCCGTGTCAGGGTGCCTCAGGAGCCAAACACAAGGGACTGTTCAGCATTTTGGGAACAAGCAGGCTTATTTCTTACCTGTGCACAGGCTGTGTCCAGCTATGGATTTTATTCTGGTCACTGGAGGAGAAGCTACGATTTCAGTTTGTTACCTTTTCACTGTTCCCCGCTCCCCACCACTGCCAGGCAGTCAGCCCCAGCATTGCAGTTCTCTCAGCCATGTAATTTCCCATGCTGGCCAAGTCAAATACTTTCCCTAATCATCCTAAAAAAGGAAGACAGATGGGCTCTTTCTCTGGGTCCCCCAGTGCATTGCTGTTGTTCTTCTGTGTAACTAACAGTTTTAGTGGTGGGAACGACAGCTTCTGCAATGCCAACCCCTGCTGCCAGCTCAGTGGATGGGACCAAGCAGGGCTCGATGCAGCCGTAGGGGTTGGGAGATGGAGCATGCACTGCCCAAACACTGCTATCTGGCAGCGACTAGGATGGGGAAAGAGAAAACAGGAGGATATGTGCTTGCCTCAGATTTTTGCTGGAGTTGTTCCTGACAAACCAGTCCCTAATGCTGCTCCTAGCTACCCTCCCTGCTTCTGGTGAGACCAAACCTGACCAGGCTGCCCCTGCCCTGCGTCTGGTCATTTCTGCAGAAATGCAAAAGAGAGGGGAAAAGATTTCCCTAACCCACTGCATCCCTCATCACAGGAAAAAAATTCCCAACCCTGACCACCTCTATGGGAGAGGATGCATTTCCTGCATGGCGTACGTATGCACCATGCCCAGTTCGGTGCCTTCCAGCTGCTAGCTGCACAGGGTGGAAATCTCTGCATCATTCAAAACTACCTGCTGCTGGCCAGGTGCCTAAGTTTGTTCAAGAATTAGCTTGAAATGTTGCTTTTTTCGTCAGTTCAGGGCTGCAGTCTGAGGTCAGTGTTTCTTCCTTGTGCCTTTCACCAAGCGAGTCACAGTGATGCACAGGTTACACACAGGTCCCACCACCTTTGTCTGCTGGCACAAAGAAGGGCAACCTTTCAAAACTGGCATCTTCACTTGTTGGAAAAAAAATGTTGTTTCTGAGTTCAAGCTTCCAAATCAACCACTGAGGTGCCACAAAACCCCAGTATCTGCTTTCTCTTGCCTGAGCTACCATGATTTAATGTTTGAATTATCTGGCTCTTCACAAGACACCTGGCTGGGCAGCCCCAAAGCTTAAACCATGCCTGGTCTGGCTCATTTTGCTACAATCCATCACATATCCCTCCATTCTACCACTCTCTTGGGGTGCCATGTTGGAGCTCTGAATACTGGAAAGCCATTCATACAATGGTCAGGCTGCTGCCTGTGCAACACCTCCCTGGCCTGGCACAGCTGGACCAAACAGGGCTGTTTCCAAGCCAAAAGAGGCTGTGGCACATAGACCATGGTGAAAATTACTGTGATCACCTTGCAGCCCTCTTGTCTAGATCTGCTAACAGCCTGATATAAGGCCCCACAGGCTACCTGTGCTCCTGTCAGGCAGACTTTACAGGGTCACATAGTCGCACAGTTTAAATGGAGATCCGCTTTCAAGGAGGGGTAGAAATAACTTTGATGCAATGCCAAACCCAGCTCTTTCAGGGGGCACCGGAACATATGGAGCCTCTCGCACAATTGCCTGGGAGCTGCAGGTATGTGATGGCTTTTCTCTGCTCAGCTGCTCACCTGGTGCCAGCGTTTCCAGGTGCATTAATGGAGGATGCTCCCATGTGCATCTTGGACCTTCGACCCACATGTCATGGTGCCGGGGTGAATATTAAACAGAGAGGAGGAGCGCAGCAGATGCAAAGTGCAAATACACTTACTGGCACAAGGGGCTACTCACTACCTGGAATCTGAATGGGTAAAGAAACTGCAAACCTTCGGAATTAAGTAATTCAGCTTTCCAAGGTTTCTTAAAAGGAGGCAGGTAGATGACCAGGCAAGGTAATGCAGCACTCAGCTACACTCCTCTGCTTCCTGCAGTTTTGTAGCACAGATCTCAGCCTTACCTGGGATTTCAGAGCCCATTACCCTGACTAAAGCCCTAGGGCTACTTTATAAGCTACTAATAGTTGCCAACCAAAATGAGTATCAGGGCTGTTTCTTATTAAAATGAGCATTTAAGCCACCTGGAGAAGACTGTAAGTAGCATAAACCCTTTAAATTCTTTCTGAAACCCCAGAAGAGGACAATGTTTGTGTACAGAACACAGCAAATAAGTTCTAAAGGAAACCTGTTTGACAGCAAACCTGCTGTTGCTCCTCAGATCAGCTTATCCACCGCTTTTACTCACATATGTCAACAAGACAGCATGTATTCATCTACTGTGTGAGCACTACAGCATCTTCCCGGGGTGATTCCGGAATTATTGGTATGTGACTGTCCTGCCGGGGGATATGCCCTGGATTCCCCAGCTTTAGATGCAAAGCAAAACCTCCAGCCACGCAGGCTCCTGTCCACAGGTGGGGTACACTGGATAATTCATCTGGGTGCTGAGAAGCTGGGCTGGCTTTCACCCTGGTGTTCGTCATCCCTCAGAGAATCAGCTGTCACCCCACACTGCTCCTCCTGCATCCCTTCTTGCTTCTGGAGGTGCCCAAGAAGGGACCTCCTACGGCTTGGTGGAGCCTTTTTCCCTACGTGCTTCTGTGGTGGTGATCCATGAGTCAAGGCTGCTCCTCCACTCAAGGGCTTGTAGTGAAGATAATCATTCCATAAACCAAATAAGCCATGGCTTAGATCAAATGGGGTAATAAAAGCTGGTGGGTTGCACCAGTTTCCCGATGAAATGCCTGTTTGTAATAGGCTCTAAACACTTCAAAACCATTAAGTGGGCATGATCCTCACAGAGGGGATTTTTTTCGGGGAAAGAGGGAATTGTTTCAGCCTCGACAGTGCTATAAATGGGAGATGCATTAGTCTCCTTTAGGACACACTTTCTTACAGAGGGGCTTGCCACACAGCAGGACCCCATCCGTCACAGACACCCAGTATCAGTGCCACCAATAACAAATTGAAGGGGGTGATCCTGCTCCTCTACTCTGCTCTCGTGAGACCTCACCTAGAGTATTGTGTGCAGTTCTGGTGTCCTCAACATAAAAAGGACATGGAACTGTTGGAACAAGTCCAGAGGAGGCCACGAGGATGATCAGGGGACTGGAGCACCTCCCGTATGAAGATAGGCTGAGAAAGTTGGGGCTGTTCAGCCTGGAGAAGAGAAGGCTGCGTGGAGACCTCATAGCAGCCTTCCAGTATCTGAAGGGGGCCTATAGGGATGCTGGGGATGGACTCTTCATTAGGGACTGGAGTGACAGGACAAGGGGTAATGGGTTAAAACTTAAACAGGGGAAGTTTATATTGGCTATAAGGAGGAAATTCTTTCCTATTGGGGTGGTGAGGCACTGGATAGGTTGCTCAAGGAAGTTGTGAATGCTCCATCTGTGGAGGTGTTCAAGGTCAGGTTGGAAAGAGCCTTGGGTATCATGGTTTAGTGTGAGGTGTCCCTGCCCATGGCGGAGGGGTTGGAACTTGATGATATTAAGTTCCTTTCCATCCCTGACTATTCTATGATTCGATGATAAGATGAAGAGCATTGTGCTTTTACCCCAGCTTGTACATGATGATGTGGACCAGTACACAGCCTGGAGCTTGCTGCAAACCAAAGAATTGGTTCTGGGGGCACAGCAGAAGGGTGAGGAGAGAGCGGCTGGCTCCCTGTGTGCTCCGCAGCTCAGCTCAGCCCTGCAGGAGCAGGGCAGCAGGAGCTGCAGGCGATAGACAGCACGCTCTGCCCGGCTCCACCACTGCGGGTTTTGGCAGCAGGCAGACAGCACGATGACTCTGCTGGCTTGCAGGGAAGGAGATGAGGTCAAAAGCACCATCTGGCCCACTCACCTTTCTGCTCCTCTGTGGCAGGATAAGAGTCTGTTTGGCAAGACATAAGGTCAAGGGCTGAGTGTGAGCTTATCCACTCGAGCATGACACCACAGGGCAGAAAGAGACTGGTTATTTTTTATTTCCTTCTGCCAGCTGCTTTGCAGGGGGGGGAAGGAGCAATATCCCTGATACTGTTCCCAGATGTGGTCCTCCGAGATAGTGAGATGCTTAGGTTTTTATTTTTCATTTGAACGGTAATGAAGCACCTAAATAACCCAGCTAACCCAAAGCTTAGTGCAGACAGTGGAAGGAAGGGAAAACTGCACTCTCTGCTGCTGAGCAAGTATAGTCTAGCTTTACAAGATGTCTCAATACTGTGCAAAATAAGCAGCGTGTACATGTTGCTCAGCACTTGGATGCTCAGCTTTGTATAGCCCTTTGTAAGTGGAAAATATCTCTTGCTTACCCTCTACAGCTGTTATAATAGCCCTCTGAACCAGATCAAATTCACCATCCTTCCTTTTCCCCTTCAAGCACTCTGAATTTTGGGATGCTTCAGAGTAGGATTAGCACTGTATATTTTCTTTATCCAGCTCCTTCCAGGCTCCTTTATCCAGCTTTACACCCTGTAAGACTTCTATTCCATGCAAAAGCAAAGAAGCCCTGCCTGGCTCTTGCTGAGTGGAGTCCCAAATGATGCACATTGCTTGGAGCCGTGGGCTTTGAGATGTCTACACAGCATCAGGGAAGGGGCAGCTCTGAATTAACTCAAGCCTTGCTGCCCCAGGTGTTACATGAACATCCCACAGCACTGAGTAGACAAGAAAACCAGGATTACACAGATTGTAGAGTGATATTGTTTCTGAAGAACAGCTGATTAATTTTATGGGGTCAGGATGCAACTTTTTTATGCACAAATGTCCTTAGAAGACATTAAAGAGACATCAAGTACGGGATCCTCTTTCTGCCTTCCGAGCAGAGCAGCACAGGAGATGTGTGAACACACACACACATCAGTTACACAGATCCACTGCTCTGACTGCTCCTGCCAAGCAAATGGCACTGAGTACCTAAATATACCCAGGAAAATATGTTCTCCTTGGGCAGAATGATCAGCCCACATGCACTGGAAAATGTCAACACAGATGCATAATTTTCCTTCAAAACATACACACATGCATATGAACACAAGCACGCTTCTTTTTCACACTGCATCAACCATTTTAGCTGGGGTTTGGTTGTTTTGCTCTTGACTAGAAAGACTGTGCAAATATATGAAGGACAAAAAGCTCTCTCAACAAAAACTTAATTACTAAAGCCTCTCTCTGATCCAGGATGAAAGGAAAGGCAAATTAAAGGTAAACCGATTTTCAGCAAGGAAAATTCTGTTAGCTTATTGAATTTTTTTATTGCAACAATTATATGTGGTTTGATGAGAGAAAACATTTCCAGAACTCTTTCTGGAGAAGATTAGCAAAATGTTTTGGAAATCACTCTGATTGCTCAAGATTGAATGCGATTTTATTAATCAATATACAGGAAGGTTTGATGCTGTAGACAGGCTATTACAGACAGAGCTTAGAAATGGGACTAGGAGTTCACAGAATCACAGAATGGCTGAGGTTGGCAGGGACCTCTGGAGGTCATCTGGTCCAACCCCTGCTCTAACAGGGCCACCCAGGGCCAGTTGCCCAAGACTGTGTCCAGGTGACTTTTGGGTATCTCCAGGTATGGAGACTCTACAACCTGCTTGGGCAAACTGTCGCAGTGCTCAGGCACCCTTACAGTAAAAAAGTGTTTCCTGGGCATCCATGGAAAGAGTCTGGCTCCATCCTCTTTTCACCATTCCAGTTACCTATGCTTGTCTCACCAGTGCTCAGCAGAGGGATGGATCACCTCCCTCAACCTGCTGTCAGTGCTTTGTCTAATGCAGCCCACGACAGCATTCACCCTCATTGCTGCAAGGGTGCATTCCTGGCTCATGTTCAATGTGGTGTCTCCCAGGACAGGATTGTTCCTTCCCATGTCTTTGCACTTCTTGTAGGACTTCACGAGGTTCCTGTTGACCCATTTCTTCAGCCTCTTGAGGTCCCTCTGGATGGCAGTGCAACCTGCTGGTGTGTCAGCCACCCCTCTGTTTGGTGTCATCTGCAAACTTGCTGAGTCTAACTCTGCCCCATCATCCCGATCCTTAATGAAGACATTAAACAGGTCTGGACCAAATATTGACTCCTGGGTACAACACTGGTCACTGGCCTCCAATTAGACTTTGAACCACTGATCACCACTCTCTGCATCTAGCTATTCAGCCAGTTTTCAATCCACATTATGTCTGCTCATCCAGCCTGTGCATCAACAGCTTCTCAATGAGGATCTTATGGGAGACAGTCGTAAAGGCCTTACTTGAATTCCAGCTAGATAATAGAATTGATGAACATTTTCATCACTGAGTGGTATTTTATGGAGCATCTTGATGCCTAACTCCCATTCAGAAGAAGTGAGTTATATTTAAAATTACACATTTTTTCCACTGAGTATGAAAAAAAGCCTACAGAGACTAACCCACATTCAAATATTAAACTTTAATATTTTTCTAGGTAGGTGAGATTAATGTTTCTTTAGGTACAAATTAATTTAAAGCCAGGAGAAGTACAGAAAAACAGTTTACTTTTTTCCTTTCTGATGACTGGATAAATATAGAAGCTTGGCAGAGATTTTTTTCCCCTTTTCCCTCTTTCGTGTATCCTCTCATACATTAAAAAAGGAGGTACATGAAGGGCCAGTTTTGGGCCTAGGGCATCTGGGCTGTGTAAACCAATTTTTACTGCTGTATCATACTTGCTGCTGTGCTGTCCATTTGCCAGGCTTCTTTGCTTTCTCTGAGGCCCCTCAGACTCCAGCCAACCTAAAGAAACTTCTCTTCGCATCTTGCCATGTCTCCAAGTCATCGCAGGTGGCAATGTATATTACTACTGCAGTGCCATGGAAGCACCATAGTAGTAATAAATACTTCTAAAACAAAACAGTAATAAATAGTACTAAATAAACCAGCAGCCACTACTGAAGCTTGTGCTACCCAAGCTATCCTTCGCCATTATAAACCTCCATCATTTAATCCTTTTTGCTTCTGTGCATGGTTACATTCTAGGAAAGTATTTTGACTGGTGTTTTAAGACTGTCTAGTTACAGATGACTACTTGACCTTGAACAGGTCCAAGTATTCATCATGCCCCTGTTTCACCTGCTGGCTAAAACCAAAACCATCTTGGACCATGGATATTTCAAATCCTATTCTGAGCTTAGAAACTGGTTGTATCAAAACCACTGCATTTGCAAAGCCGGTTTCTCCATCCCCTGTTCTGTAACCTGTGTAATTCACTCCTTACTTTCAGTGGCTCATGAATTTAGAGCTAGAATTGACTGTTAGTCTAAACCTATTAAAATGACCTGAGCGAGGTTTGCGGTTATTTTGCAAGGTCTTTAGCTTGAAACTAATAGGACAGAAAAACTTGCAGCCATTTAGACTGCAGTATGTTAGCTTTATCTCTTCAGATCCTGAATTGCAATTAAAACCAGTGTATTGTTCCAAAGTCTGATTGCATGTGGGAAGCAGGGATATAGCCTATGCTCTGGCTTACAGTACACTAGGAATTAATGAAAGCTATTTTTTTTAATAGAGAAAAAAATATTGTCTCCTTTTTGACTGCCTGTGGGGATCATCTGGAGAATTCTTGTAGCTACATGTCTCACAAGTATTTAAAGTAGAAAAAAATCTCTTTTTTTTCCCTTTTTTCCCTTCATTTAGGGAAAACATAGTGTGAGTTGCATGGAAGCCTTTGGTGGTGTGTGGGTGTATTATGTGTATGTCAAACTCACCATGGGGAATCTAATGAAGAGCGAGGAGTTTTGCCCACAGCTTGAACATCTCTTCCAATCATTCGACTGGCATTTGTGGGAAAAGCCAGTGGTTTGAGGATTAAAGAAAAGCCAGAAACATGGAGGTGACAGACAGTAACGTTTGTCTGTGGCTGATGTAGCCATGCATCCCTGCAATTTCTGCCATAAGGCTCATCTCTCTGGAAGATGACAAGCTGCCACTTTGCCTTCAGGTTGCTCTGAATGCAGACTCTTCTTCCTCTGGATGCTTTGTGGAGCTCAGAAACACTCAGCCACCCCTGTGCACTGCCAAGGAACAGCCCCATGTGCCCAGCAGCTGTGTGGCATCTTTGCCAGCATTTGCTTGGAACTTGTGGCACTTCAGTACTGGCTCTTGGAATTGAAGATTAATCCAATCAGACAGGAAGACTTGTTGGCAGCCCTTTGCTGTTCTTGTTGTGTGGTGCTTCTGCTTTAGACAGTTAGAATGGACTTTGCAATAAGGTGGAGCTCAGGTGTATGAACAGGCATTGTCACTTGGTGATAACCCAGCTCATCTCAGGCATGAGAAAGAACTTTACAGAGCTGTTAACAGGAGCTGGGAAATACAAGCATCTCTTCATCCAAGATGAGACTTACATGATATAAACTGTCATTTTGAGAATAGCTCAGGCATTAATTACGTTGGTGGGATGGGAGGGAGTACAACAGGACTTTCTTCTTTAGACCAAGATCCTACAAGTCAAATACCTCCTTGGAGTCAGTTATAAAATCCATGTAGAAGAGGAGATTTATTACAGCTACATTACCAGGCAATGAGGAAATATATGTTTTTTAAAAGGTGACACACCACTTTTTTGGCTACTGGCTGTGAATGTCGAAAGGCAAAAGTATTGATGCTGTTTCAAGTGATGGCTCCTGTGGTCTCAACTGAAAATCACTCTTTTGCAGTTGAGTATTACAGTAAATACAAAAAGGCTTACCACTAGTAACTGCAAATGTTACATGTATTTTTAACCCGGAAACAAACCAGCAGGCTGACCTTCCAACCCACAATTTCATGTCAAAAACGCCTATTGATAAAGATGCCAGAGCTTACGATTTTTTGCCCTTCAATAGTCAGTGGAAATGGATGTTGGATTTACCAGTTGGTTTGTTGAGTATCTGCTCAGGAATTGAGACATGGATGCACCCTGCTCATGGGTAGGAATGATGCTTCAAAACATAAGTGCTATTGACTAGATTAAATATGTCATATGTGATTCTTTCTTGTTTTTTGAAAATCTAAACCTAAGTTTTAAGTATTGCAGTTAGAAGCCAAAAGTATGCAGTAGGCATGGGCAAAGGATCTTGCCTTTGATCGACACACATGCGCCATCTCCTTTACTCTTTTACTGCCTGTTGTAAAATCCTTCTCTCAAAAGGGCTGTCATCCCAGCTAGGGCTTCTTGCTGCTTCCCTTCTCCAGATGACAGAAGGGTTTATGGGAAAAAAAGGCTGAGAGGAGGAGTTTTCAGTGCAGTTTTCAGTGAGTGGTGCTGGACTGGTAGCAGTGGAGAACAAGCACTCTGCATTTTCAGTTCAGGTTTCCACAAAGGGCAAGGTGGGAGCTCCTCTCCCAGTACTCACGGTGTTTTAGCCTCCTGCCATTCTCTGAGTCCAACTGGAAAAGTGCTGGGGTAAGAAAACAGCCCTGTGTGGCTGGTCAGACCAGAGCAGCATGTAGCAAGTAAAGCAGCTGTGGATATTTCTCATGCAAGGACCTGCACTACATAACCTTCAGGCTGAACCGAAAAGCAACTCACCGTAGCTTAGTAGGCTCACAAGAAGAGATTTTCTTAGGAAAAGATTTTGAGAGGGTAAGAGAATTTGCAGTGGTTTTAGTTAATGATCTGAGCTCAGTGTTCAGGGCTGAATTTATCCATGTTGCTGTTGTAGGCTGATGCTTGGTTTCAGTGGGAAAAGAGCTTGGTATGGAGACGCTCCAGCATGTGCTCTGTTGCAGTGTTTTGCCATTTATGTCTCTTAGAATTATACTGAATGGAATCACTTAACTCTCATTTTCATCCCAGCAAGTAATGGTTAAGTGTAGTACCATGAAGCAACACACTCCCTGCCTCCTCAAATATCTGTATTGCCTTTCTTTATGTGTCACCCATCATTGTTTGCAAGCTAGAAGATCTGGGTTTGAACATCCAGTTCACTGCTGTCCTGTGATTTGGAAGCCCTGTTTTACATGTCAAGTTATGAGGTTGGTAGAGGAAAAAAAACAGTCACTTTCTCTCATTACAAGGTCCCTGAGGACCACTGTGGAGCATCATGGGGCTCTTGCCATCACTTTCCTGTAGCAAACCACAGGTCAGAGCTTCTACCACTGCCTGCTTTACATCCTGCTGTTTCCTCTCTGACACAGAGACTCTGATAATAGGGATCCTCCTCAACAGGGACTGAAGTGAAACTCAAGCACATACAAAGAAGCCAGATTTTTCCAGGCAGTTAACTGTGGGAATAGGTAACCAAGCAGTTTACCCTTACTTGGAAGCAAATAACTGTTTTTTGACAAGAAATTCAGACCAGGAGAGGCAGAAGGGCTGAGTCTGGGGAAGGAAACACAGGGTGGAAACCTATAGAAATTATAAGAGTGGATCTTGTGGGATGATCCGAACAGTCACCCAGAGAGCTGGATTACTTCTCCAGCTTCTGCTTGAGTTCTGACTTTAGTTCCTCCAGGTACTAGTGGCTTTGATACTCACTCTTCCTCATGTTTAAAAATGACTGCCCTGAAGACTGAATCTGAGAGATGCTCACATTAAAATTAATGCAGCCTTGGACTCCTGCTAAGCCAAAAAAACCCACAATAAACCACTCTCTTGATCCAAATGGTAGATGATATGCCTGAGATAACTGCAGTGAGACATCCCAGGGTGAACCAGTGCCCCAGGACATGTCAATGGTGGGAGGAGAAACCTGCATTACACGGATGTTTGGATTTGGGCAGTGCCTGGGGTTGTTACAGAGAGATGGAGTATTGAAGACCTGAAGACTGCCAGGATCTTGCCTGCTCCTAAAACATAGCTTCAAGGCCCAGAGCAAACCCTCAGTGCACAAACTATAGCATCCTTGTATGAAAGCTACAGAGGTGATACTAATCTAAAACCAAATGTCAGAATTCAGATTACTGCCAAAATGTAACTGTGGTTAAGAAAATTACAAATAAAACCCAAACAAAAAGTATCCAACTCAAAAATTCAGGAATGCTCATTGCTGAGCAGGAGCCAAGAAAACTTGTTTACAGCTCACTCTCTGTTTAGAACAATTAATCACTAAGCCTTGGCTGCAGTTCCCACAAATCACCCAAAAGGATGCCTGTCGGGTTGTGTTAAGCCAAAGTGCTGTGAAAGAGTCAGCTACAGCCTGGGATACAGATGAAAACTGACATGCTAGCTCACTGCTAATAGGTGATTTACAGAAAATACAAATAGAGAAACTATCCACTGAGGTAACAGAACCACCTTTTTCCCCTTAATGACTTCCTGATACCTGGAATGAATCCACGATCAAGGAGATGTATCTGAGATGCTCCTGGAGCTCCGTTGTTGTGGGGTCTTCCCTAGCTAGAAGGTAACAAAATACATTAAGAGGTGCACTAAAGATAAAACTAATAAGAGAGAGGGGAAAAAAAATGTTGAGGAACAATTTCTTGCACTATTCTTTGGAACAGCTGATGTACTGATGGAGCAGCAGAAGTGGCCTTAGCAATAGATACAGATCTGCAAAGCACGAGAAAACATGAGCTTGTGTGAGCAGACCCATCCATGAGGCGAGTCTTTGCATGTGGACACTCTGAGGCTTTCCCTGGCCAGGGGCCACATCAGGGTCGCAGGCTTTGCAGCTTTATCTCCAACTATGAGTATCCTCCACCACTGACCCTCACATTCCTGGTGTGGTGCCGGACCTGCCTGGTCACTGGGGACATGCCTGCAGACCTGGCTGGTGGCCATCACTGTATCTACATGGGGAGTCTAGATGGCTGGTTAGGGCTGTCAGAGGGTGTTTCTCAGTTAGAATACAGATAAAATTATAAATACCTCTTATTCATCAACATTTTAGATAAGTTCTTTCATTCTATGAAGTTACATACACTGTAAAAGGAACCAGAAGCTGTGTTTAGATCTTTATGTGAGAGCAAGAGATTATCTTGATCTGAAATAGATATTTTTGTTTAAATGAGAAATAAAGTCAAGATGAATGTATGCTGTGTTCCCAAACCTTCCCTGAAGAAGCATGAACTTTACAGATTTATAGGCCTCTCTGGAAATACTCAGCAGCATTCACTAAGGTCATTATCACACAGAAACAGGTTCAGGTACAGACTTTTAATTACCTTTAAAAATAATAAAGCGTCTAGAACATAATTTCTTGGCATTTTCAATTGCATTTTTTTCCCTGTACTGCAGACATAAAGTGGTTACTGTGGCTCTCAGCTGACGCCTAAGAAGCATCAATGAAAGTAGAGATGTCAAATATTGAGAAGTCTCTTATTTGTACATTGTCTCTGGAAAAGAATGGCTTTCTTCAGCTAAACAAGGAGCTGTTTTAATCTGTGTTTCCATGTCCACTTTCCTGTTCAGCAAGAAGAGCGTTTTCCCTTTCAGAGATCCATCAATCCTGTCTACACTATCATTCTGAATACACTTTCAGTTATTTTTGCCTCCAAGTGAATGCATCTGCATTTTGCAATGCACTCTGATTCCAAAACGTATTTCAGAATAATTAAGTGCCGAAAAAGATATTTTAAAGTACATTTCAGTTGACTTTTCCTTGAAGTCAGAGTGACAGAAGTTTCTTCTTTATCAAATATCATTGTCTAAAATTAACAGCAATAAGCAACAATTTGAGGTATAGAATGTTGCTGATCAGACTGAAATTAAAACACCAACTCATTTAATGAAATGCTCAAGCAAGTCACCTGAGACAGAAAGTCAGTCTGGACCACCTAAAAACAGCTGGGGTGATGTACAGACTAGCTCTGAGGTACAGACCAGCTCCTCAGCATTACAGAACTAGTAGCATTTGGTACCAATATTAGAGGCAAGGAACATTTCAAAAGCTCCATTTTTTTCCTTTTTTCACCTGACCTTTCTGACCATAACTGAAATGTTTTAGCTAAATGGCAAGGCTACCTTCAGGTCCTTGTGAAGAAACCAGCATCCTTGCAGCTATGCAAGTTCATTAATTAGGGCTGGTCGTCTCCAGAATGAAAGGTTTGTAGAAGACAAAGAGGAGCAAGTGGCAGAATGCCAGTGAAGGGTCATCAGTTTTTAGCTTATGCTTGTATGAATTATATGACCTTTTGCTGTGGATACTGAGAAGAACAGTAGACTGGACATTAGGAAACATTCCTTAACCAAGATGGTCAAACCCTGGAACTGGCTTCTTAGAAAGGTGGTTGATGCCCCAAGCCTGTCAGTGTTTAGGAGGCATTTGGAAAATGCTCCAGCGATTGGTCAGCCCTGAAACGGTCAGGCTGGATTGCAGGTCTATTCAAACTGGAGTTATTCTTCCTCTTCCCTTTTCTGTTCCCTTTCCCCTTCCCTTTTCTCTTCTCTTCTGAAGGACTTGATGCACTAAAATTTTCTTTATAAAACTTCTCTACAGATTGGCCTTGCTGGGTCAGACAGCTCCTCTCTTGGACATGTGTTCTGGCTTTTCAACCCAAGCCAGGACACGGATTGGTTTTCTCTGCTGCATCAGACTGCACCCAGGGCTGGGCAGAGCTTGTCCATAGAGGTATAGCCCAAGGCAGTGTGCCTCATGTCCTTGGTGCTGTCTTTAGCACTGGCACACTAGCAAAACATTGCACGTTTTGTTTTCACCAGCCAGCTTCCTTACAGGACCTCCTGGGAATGGGACTCACTTCTCCTTGAAAAACATACTGAGATCCGCACCCACCTGCTCCCACCTTACTGCTTTGCCTTTTAGAACTGTAGAATCACAAAATAGTTCGGGTTGGAAAGGACCTTAGGATCATCTAGTTCCAACCCCCTTGCCTTGGGCAGGCACACCTCACACTAAACCATGTCACCCAAGGCTCTGTCCAACCTGGCCTTGAACATTGCCAGGGATGGAGCATTCACCACTTCTCTGGGCAACCCATTCCAGTGCCTGAGCACCCTTACAGTAAAGAACTTCTTCCTTATATCCAGTCTAAACTTCCCCTGTTTAAGTTTTAACCCGTTAAATTTTAACCCGTCTCCATGCATCCTTCTCTTCTCCAGGCTGAACAGCCCCAACTTTCTCAGCCTGTCTTCATATGGGAGGTGCTCCAGTCCCCTGATCATCCTCGTGGCCCTCCTCTGGACTTGTTCCAACAGTTCCATGTCCTTTTTATGTTGAGGACACCAGAACTGCACACAATACTCCAAGTGAGGTCTCACAAGAGCAGAGTAGAGGGGCAGGATCACCTCCTTCGACCTGCTGGTCACGCTTCTTTTGATGCAGCCCAGGATACGGTTGGCTTTCTGGGCTGCAAGCGCACACTGAAGCCAGCTCATGTTCATTTTCTCATCGACCAACACCCCCAAGTCCTTCTCCGCAGGGCTGCTCTGAACCTCTTCTCTGCCCAACCTGTAGCTGTACCTGGGATTTCCATAGCAGCAGTTCCCAACATCACACACCAGCAATTCTGGGGCCATAAAATTAACCGTGACTTTATCAGGTTCATGTAAAAAAAAAAAAGGGGGGGGGGAAATAAAAAAAAAAGGGTAAACAAATCATTTTTAATACAAACATGACCAAGCAGGCCAAACCAGAGCAGAGCGCTGGGGTTTTCAGTCCAAATCGCAATGCCAGCAGAGGTAGAAAAGGCCCTCCAGAGAAACCTGTTGCCTTTCAAGTTGTTGAATGCTGCTCAGCTGCACTCTGCTTTTACAAAACAGACTTTCTCACATCAACAATCAAATTTGTCGTCTGAGAAGGGAGAGAAGCAATTCCCACTTCCCATTCTCTTAAACACTCATCTTTTTTTAAACGGGTTTATTGTGTCTCCTTTCACCATGAGAAATGTACAGAGTATGAACAGCACGAAGCAATTTATAGCACATTGGCTGAGCTCCTTTCCCAGCTCAAGGCAGCAGCATGTTCCCCTCGCCTTCCCCCCAGAAGGGAAACCAGCTCCTGTGCTGGCTGTGTGAAAGGGCTGATTTCACACGAGGCTGCACGACATGTGCTTGTCTGTCACAAACACAACCAAGGCCAGTGGGGTTCAGTTCCCACGTCTGCAGAAGGTGTGCCAGACAGCCTTGCATCCTGCTCTGCAGGGTGTTTCTCTAGGGGAGACCCGAGAATAGAGCAGCTCTTACTACACCAGTAGAAAGAAGACAGAAGAGTGGCCAGTTTAGCCTTTCAGACCAAGATCACGGACCTATGCGCTTATTGCCTGGCTCTAACAGCTACGAAATCTGCAGACACCTGCAGGTTCTGAGTTTTCACACTGGCTTGCACGTATATTTTCAGTCCACGTGCAGTCGTTTGTACCCAAGCCCTAGGCTGGGGCAGCATACAGACGCTTAAGTGGCATTATCAGTTTTCTGTCGTGCTTTGTTTCTTGGTGTCTAAGCTCTTTTCATGTTTACAAATTGCATACCACACAGAAAGGGTACACATTGCTTACACACTTCTAACCTACTTGGTGAATCAGAGAGTTGTACCATTGCAGGAGGAGGCTGCCTGAGAGCATCTCTTCATTAGCGACTGTAGAGATAGCACAAGGGGTAATAGGTTTAAACTTAAACAGGGAAAGTTCAGGCTAGGTATAAGGAAGAAGTTCTTTACTGTGAGGGTGCTCAGGCACTGGAATGGGTTGCCCAGAGAAGTGGTGAATGCTCCATCCCTGGCAATGTTCAAGGCCAGGTTGGACAGAGCCTTGAGCAACCTGGTCTGCTGGGGGTTGGAACTAGACGACTGTAAAGTCCTTTCCAACCGAAACCATTCAATGGTTCTGACGTAGCCCACAATACATCTATGGCAACCGCTTAAAGAAGTTCTGTTGTTCCTCATGAAACATTTTGGAGAGATTCAATAAATACCACAAAGTGAGATCACTCTGCACTTTTCATTCAGCTTGTCCTCATATCCCACTGCTGGCTTCAGGGTTTGAATTTCTTGCCCAGAACTGCTCATAGTAGCAGCTGTCTTACACCAGAAAAGGACTGAAATCCTCTGTAGTAAGGAATGTGTGGGTTTTCGTATCCTGTGTCTGCTTTGTTCACAGTTTGCAGGCAATTTAAAATCAGCTATTGAAGATACTGGGACAAGCTCTGCCTATTAAATGAAAAGCTTTTAGGAAAAAACCCAAACTTGGATCAAATTTGCTGGAGGCCGTTGCATAGCACTGAATATCCATAATTTTAACTAAGTACATTTTAAATAATACTTTTTAAACCTGTCATATGTTCTGCCTCAGAATAATCCCACCGGTTCGCAAACCCATTGCAGCATTTAACTCGGCTCTTCTGAATGGCTCTTTTAATACATATTCATACTCCAAATCCTGTTTTAAGAGGAGGGCTCTCTTGAAAGCCATGCAAAGTACATAAGCCTCAGAACAAGATATATGGTAATGCCCATTACTGCTTCTACACAACACTGGCCCACTGGTGTGCGAGCTGTTCATGGCAAGAACACCATGATATTTAGAAAACACTCCCATATTACTGACATCTATAAATAATATGGAACAGCCGTATGTATGCATGCGTATGGTGGTGTGCAGATGGGTGTTTGTCTGAACCTTGGGATTCCAAATTCAACTGTTTTCAGACAAGAGAAGGATTGAAAAGAAGCAAAATTTCATTTCAGAAAACCAGCCAAATTTAAAACTCGTAGCCAATGAAGAGCTGGAGGATGCTATCAACTGTGAAAGTTTGCATGCCTCCAGCCACAAGAATCAAGCCCACTCAAAGACAACATGGCTTTCAAGAATTAGGGACACAATGTATGAATGGATAAGGTTGGAAAAATGCTCACTGGAGCTGAAATCAACCAAAGGAATAAGAGTCTCATTTATTAAACTAAGCAGACAGTGCTCATCTACAAAATAGCAGCCCTTTAAGCTCAGATGTCCACTTCTGGGAACACATTTTGATTTTACCCATTGTATCTGTGACTCTCCTGGTGTCACTGTTATCTCTCTACCAGAATTTCTATCTGCATTGCCTCTCAATCATTCTGTGAGATGTATCTATGCTGTTTTTCATGTTGAGACACTTATTCGGTACCCTCCAAAGCATTCAAGTCCTACACATCAAAGTATCCAACAGGCAAATCCAGTTACTTCCGACTAGCATTTATGTAACTAGATTTTGTAGTGGATTCAGTATGCAGAAAAGGTAGGAGGTATTTTCAGTGAATAAATTGAGAGGGATTTAGGTGCTTTATATTTGCTTGAAATTCAATAGGCATGCTGTGTAATGCTTTCTCCATGAGCTTCCTAAATGTGCCAGGACCAACGCACAGGCTGAAAGCCATCTTTCAAGGTGCTGCAGGTTTTGTTCTACTCTGAAGGCAGATTTCCCCCCATCCTATGGATTTACTTGTATTTGCAATGTTTAAAATCTAATACAGAAAGAACAAAACTGAACCTGCTAAAGTCTCCAGGGAGCCATATGCCTCTGCTAATGGATAAGAATCTTAAGAGTGACTTAATTTTGTTTGCTGCCATCTGTTTCTCCCCAGTACCATTTTTTGGCTGAACCAGTGCGGTACAATGTGTATTGAACAAAATTGTATCTGCAGTAGAATAGGAGAGCATCTTCCAGTTCCCCATCAAAATGCTGCTTGGACCATCTACTGAGGATTCTTAACAAGTGCTGGACGGCACTTCATGGTAACATTGGGAGCTCAGCTTCATCCTCATCCCATTTCTTCTCCTACCAGCTTGATTTCATCTGCATGCCAAGATTCGGGGCTCACTGTCTCTGCTCTTCCACCTGCTGTTTGCCATGGACATTCAACCAGTGCAGAAAGCTCTAACCTGCCTCATGTATGGACCAATTCAAACATATCTTCCCTTCCCTAGAATGCAGCTTCAGGCTGGTGCAGTTTCTTCTGCAGAAAATCTCTTCCCTGCAAGCCAGTGAGGCCAACCTCAAAATGCAAATGCACAAACAGGCAGGCATCTCTCAGATCTCCCCATATCTGTCTGAATTAAGTCCTCTCCAAAGACTTGCTCAGCCATTCACCAGAGCCAGGCTCCTCACTTGAGTTCCCCCAGCACTATCTACATCTCTTTTGGGGTGGTAGCCTCACTTTGCCTCACTTGTGGACACCATTGGATCCATTCACTAACCTCCACATCCCATCTCGTTCACTGACAGCTCAGCTCATCTCAGAGATGGCTCATCTGGGATCCAGCACACTATTCCCATCACATATATGATTATGAAGAAAGCCAATTCCTGTTGTTACTGTTGTTGTTAACCCGCTGAGATGGAAACCAAACATAGAGAAGTGGTATTTCTACCTCCAACATTAGCTTCTTCAGTGTCCCTGTTTCACAGCATGGAGGGGTAATTACAATTTTCAACTAATTTATCCTGGGTAATCTTATGTTTGTGGTAGCCCTTTTTCTTGCCAATTTTTCCACTGTGCCTACAATTAACTGAACGGCTTCCCTTATTTTTTCCATAATTTTCCCTGGTATTTCAGCCTGGATTTATGACTTTTTCTAAGCACCCAGTAATGTCATGAGCCAGCTGAGGATCACTTACTTCCTCATGCATATTAACCCAGCTGTACAGGGAGCTCACGCTCTACTAACCACTTGCTTTCTAACAGAAGTCAGAATAAGAAAATGGAAAGAAGCTCCTTTTTCTGTATTTCCCCTAAACTCTGTGAGATCCAGGTTTTCTGAATGGGAATGGAGTAGCTGTAGGAAACCTGACCCGACTTCAGATTGCCGTAGGTCATTTCTGACCAGCTACCCAGAACTGCTGCAAATGTCGCATCTCCATCGATTACACCAACTGGCCCAACTGCATTGCCAAGCCTCTGGCTCATAGAGGAGAACAATTTTTGCCTCTGAGCTGCCCTTCACATCTGTCAGCAAACCCCAGGTCAGCCAGTATTTCTCTGCTTTCTACTCTTTCATGGGACAAGTTCTATAGGAGGTTGTGGGTCATGTTCTTTATCTGGTTTGCTGTTCCAGAAAGGCAGATTTGCAGATGGGCTCCTAACACATGCAGATATTCAGCAGTTGTTGTTCACAAAAAGATGCTGTCTAGCTGTTTTGTGGTTCCAGGAAAACAGACGCTTCCTGAATGAGATCTGGTTTTATCTCTTGGCAACATCTATGGGCTTTAAATCCTTTTTGCCATGTTCAGCTTTGTGACCCTTTTTATTTCATGCTCTGCCTTGGCCAACTCACAATTCTCCTTAAAAAGATAGCTACCTCTGCTGTCTTACCTATTACCAATTTTTATTGCAATGATATATAAATGAGGGGTCTTGCAAGGTGTTCCAGTTGCAAGGCACAGCCATCTATCCTTGAGGTTCCTGTGTTCATGCATAGAGGTGTCCAAAGCACTGTTATGCCGAGCATCGGAGTGAACCAGCAACAAAAAGAATTTCATTGCTTTCTGTTCAGCCAGCACTCAGTCCCAGGTCTCAATCTCAAAGCACACAGAATCACAGGGGATATTAGAGCTTTCATTGCTACCTGCACTGCTTCTCATAACCCACTCATGCTCCTTCCAATACTACGCTCTGCAAATCTCCCAAATTGATGGCACTCCTGAGTAATTTCAGATTTGCTTTTATGAGTACAAGCTCCTGCTTAATCATCTGTAGCACTGCCTTGCATTAAAGGTGCTGATTAAACAACTTACTTACAACGAGGTTTACTCCACCTTAGATAAAACCACTCAGAATAACCCAGGCTGACCTGGGCTACTATTCTGAATTTCCCAGTTGTCAGTGTTGGGAGCTGGATCTCTACCTGTGAATGTCTTGCACCACCAAGCATGTGCTGTGCCACAGTCAGTGCACAGCACAGTGACAGCAGCCTTGACTTTTGTCCCTGGAGAAGGCAATCTTCAGTCATCAATGTAACAGTCTTCCTAATTTATTCCTTTATTCAGCAGCCTTCTTCCACTGAACTTCTTCAGCTACTCTGACACTGGGGAAAAAATAACACTGATGTGAGCAGAAATGGGCAAGGGGCAGATTTAGGGGACAGTTGCACTGTTTTATGGGTAATGTATGTAACAGTTGTAACAATCCTCACTTCTCATGGTGATTCCTCAGATGTTAAGAGTTCTGCAAGGGTCTGACAAAAATATTAAATACTTGAACAAGTCATAGAATCATAGAATAGTTAGGGTTGGAAAAGACCTTAAGATCACCAAGTTCCAACTCCCCTGCCATGGGCAGGGACACCTCACACTAAACCATATCACCCAAGCCTTTGTCCAACCTGGCCTTGAACACTTCCAGAGATGGAGCATTCACAGCCTCCCTGGGCAACCTATTCCAGTGCCTCACCACCCTAACAGTAAAGAACTTCCTCCTTATAGCCAATATAAACTTCCCCTGTTTAAGTTTTAACCCATTACCCCTTGTCCTATCACTACAGTCCCTAATGAAGAGTCCCTCCCCAGCATCCCTATAGGCCCCCTTCAGATATGGGAAGGCTGCTATGAGGTCTCCACGCAGCCTTCTCTTCTCCAGGCTGAACAGCCCCAACATTCTCAGCCTATCTTCATATGGGAGGTGCTCCAGTCCCCTGATCATCCTTGTGGCCCTCCTCTGGACTTGTTCCAACAGTTCCAAGTCCACCTAAAAAAAATCACAAACATATCAGGGAAGTTCCCAACTCCTTCTGCAGTGATTCTTCCCAATATACAAAGGAAGAGAGGATCTGTTTGCCATCTCTGTGCAGCTCACAGGATGCTTAAGTTTGATTTCACTTCCACCTACAGCCCTGTTCACAATATCTGGTTCACATATGCAATGAGTTTGCTTTTCTTTTCTCTCCTGGACTAGGCTGAAAGCACTATTGCAACACAAGATACAGAGTTTGGGAGTTTCAGAGTCATCATATCATGCCAACTTTCTGCCACAGCTATTCACTTGGATCTCACTTCACTGGCAGAAATCCCCAGAATAGGGTCAAAGGGTAAAAAGCTGAATTTCCTGCCCTTCAGAGAACAACCTTCCCATTAAAGTTGTGAAAAAGTTCACCAAGTAGAACTGGTAAGTCTATTTTTTCCTTCTGGCTACTCTTTGTGTTAGCATCAACTCTTGCTGACATAGTTGACCTATGTCATCCTATTGTGATAACAAAGAGCCCTTCCTTTCCCAGCAGTGCCATGGCAGGCATCATGCACCCTCTGCTCATGCTAGCTATACCCAAGATGTGGCTTTTATGCACAGGCTGTTTTTAAAGGGTTTTCCTTCTCTCTCTTTTAGGCTGGAAAAGCAGCTTCACCCACACATTGTGTTGATGAGGGAAGCAGGGTTCTGGAGGAAAAGGTTGGAGGATTTGACTGGCATTTTACACTATGCAACCCCAAATGAACCCTGTACCCATAAATATTTCTTGTGAAGGCTTGTGCACATCAGGGATGCATGCTGGTTGCTCATCCAAGTGCCATTGCCACAGCAGTAAGCACCTGCATGAGTCCCCTCCTGCTTATTCACAGGTGAGTGAGCATTGTGGATTTCACACGTGATGGGATGAAGGGGAAGGCCAGGTAACTGTAGGTTTTCTGTTTCATGTGGTCACAATGAGGGTCTTTGCCTCTGTGTGCAGAACTATTACTTACCACCACATCCCACAACACCAGGACTGGTCATAATGTCCTGGATCCAAATGGGGTTGGGGGCAACAATGCTTTGCGATCAACCAGTGAAGCTGGAGGGTGAATTGATAGGGAAAACCTCTACAAAACTGCATTCTTTTTAAAAGGAAGACTCAAAATGCTTCGTTTTGCAGTGCTCAAAATCTCACATTCCTATTTTGCAATTCTAAATGCTATTTCTAAATTTCACTACAACTTCATTTCAAAAACCTCAAAGAATCAATGGAATTGCTATTTCTCTTCTCACTCCAGACATTTTTCAGTGGTTTTGTTCAACTTTAAATTATTTTTCCTTCAAACCCTTGATGCATCTAATGGACTAGCACACTGAATATATGTATGAAGCTGTTCATTACCTCATCTCTGTGCTTTTGTCACTGGAGACCTCAGCATGAAATCATTGGACATCAAGCTCAGGATTTCAGTTATCAGCAGCAACCTAGTTCCACTGCAGGTATGAGCATCACTATCCCCAACTACCTCGAGTACCCAGAAGTTATAGTAATGACTTTAAAAGAGTTTTAAAATAAAACCCAGTACATAAATGTTTTGATTCAAGGGCCATCTTTGTATTCAGCACATGATTCATCATCAGCCCAGTGCAGTGCCAATGTTCTACACAGAACTGTATACTGCAGTATACAGAACATGGATACACATGTATACAATTTTTATCATTTTTGGCTCTAGGTGGTTTCTATTTTTTTTAATTTTAGCTTATATTTTGGCCTGTGAAGCTCTCCTTTATGTCCATTAAGGTGAGGTTTTTTTCCAGGAGGGAGAGAGTATGCTCCCAATACTCACAAGTTTTGTCACTTTAGAAACACTGAGTGTTATGGGACTTGCATTAAAAATGGCAGATCTGGACACTGGCTGTGATCTTCTCGTACGAATAACTAACACTGCATCAAGATGTGCTGACTGAGAGCCAAGCATTTTGTAGCTCAAAGTACATGGCGTGTTCAATTGTGCAGGAAACTGATTCATCCAAAGTATCTCCAGACATTAGTACAAATTTTGTCAAGACAGATATTTTTAACTACTAAAATCCCTTCTGATATGTTTTAGCAAACTGGAAAACATATTGAAATAATGCCTGTATGGAGACAAAGCCTTGCAGAAACAAGGAACACACCTCCAGTATCCACACAACCTGTGGAAGAGCAAACACAAGCTGAACTGAAACTGAAACTCGTTGGGAACTGTAGTTCTTGCAGGTAGAGATCCAACTCTCAACAACATCGACAACTGGGAAATTCAGAAAAACAACCCAGGTCAGCCGTCTCCCTCTAAAACTGTGGAAGCCATGGACTTCCAAGTGTAAGATTCACCCATCCCATGTTCCCTAACCATTGCAACAACTCAGCTGACCACTCACTAAGCCTTTCTGCTGCTGCTGCTCCCTCCACTTAGCAGGAAAAACAACTCCCTGTGGGAGCTCATAGGGAGCTAAGAGTGGATCATCCCAGTTCCCAGGAGTTCTGTACAGCCACCAAGTGCATTGACAGACCCTGGCCTCGCTGACTGCGAAACTTCACTTTTCAAACCTCAGACTTGGACTGAGACAGCTTGGCCCATGCTGGCCAGGGGATGTGGAGCAGTCTGACAGGCTGTGTATTGAAGGTGAAAAAGCTGCACAAACCTCGAAGACATCAGTACTTAATTCTCCTGTTAATCAACACCTGCTGTTCTACCAACACATAAAATGCAGGTGGAAATAGTATGAGAGATACATGTGACAAAAAGCACCCTGTGCTATTCACTGGACCATGGCTCTGCCACGCTGGCATGTGCCACGTACCTGGGAAACAAACAAACAAGCAAACACCCTAAGCAAACCATAAAAATGTATACAGTCTCCAAAGTAAGTGCCCAAGTTGAAGCCTTGTGAAGACTGTCATTTGCACATGCATCTCACAGTTTCCCACTGATCTCTGAGCTTCCTGCCCCCTGTCCTTAGCTGTGCACTTGGTTGCACACAACAGAAGGGAGTTGTTGTGAAAATACTGTGCAGAAATCAAGAGAGCTGAAAGCAGAGAAGGGCATTGCTTAGCAGCACCAAGCCTTACAGACAGTGACCATCAGTGTTCTGATGGCACCATGTGATCTGGCCTTCAGCCTCTGCACAGCAGTTTGTCACTTCCTCTCCATGACCAAACACCTGGTTAGACTGTCATAGTAGCAAAAGACAAAAAATAAGCCCCCCAGATTAAGAGCTCTCACTTTCTTAATTCAGAAAATCAGACAAGAGACTCTAAAGTTTTCATGAGCAAACTCCAGGCCATAATGTGATGGAATACTAAAAGCATGGTGCCATCAACCATACCACCACAAATAAGTGTAAAGCCAAAGTTATCTGTCCAAGGTTGGCCAAATGTGTTACAGTGGTGGTGTGCTTGAGGAGCAAATCGTGCATCCATCACAAAGACTTGCTCTATACCGTGGGTTTCTAGCAGCATGTGTACAATGACCAGGAAAGAGTTTTCCTCTGGAGATGGAGTTCCATCAGCCACAGGGTCAGCACTGAACAGATCTTCACATGAAAGCCATCTTGATTTTCTGGAGTTCACTTACACATTTCCCTAATGCACAGCATCACTCCTTCCAGCTCCCATCAGTGTCGAGTTCAGGAATACAGCTATAGACAGTGAACCTTGTTTTGGACTGCTCAGTCTAGCACCTTTCTCCTACCAGCCCCACCTGGGAGGAGCTGCAGGTCTGGAGGGTGTAGTGTCAGCTGCTGCTTGTAAAATGGCAAACAAAATTGCTTGCCATTGAATGTCATGAAGATCCAAGTGTCTCATTATGTGTATCCACCTACTAGCTCTGCACAAGAAAAAGGCTGTGAAAAGGCTGTATAGCTGTAGACTGGAAGAAATGAGGAATCTTATCACAGAGTAAATCCTTTGGTTCTCTCTTGCATTCAACAGATGGTACTGGATCTCTTCCCAAAAAAATCAGTCCTAAAGAAAAGAAAAGGAAAAGAATAAACCTTAGTCGTCTGCACATCAGTCTGTTAATCCTAGCCTACATGATGCTCTGAATGTGGAGTGGTAGAGGGTCTTTGCTCAGAAATCCAGCTCCTGTTGCTGAATTTGTACTGGCATCTAAAGGGTACTGTAAATAAGTATGCCTGATAGTACCCAACTGACTTTGGATGCAGGGTACGGATTTGCATTACAATTTTTGTCAGTTGTTCCAAAGACTGGTTCCCTCATTAACTGATGCTTTTGCCAGGTAATTATTGCATAGCACTACCTGTGAAACAGTGATCCTGTTTGGTGGATGACTTAATGCAGAAACCTCATAGCATAAAGAAAACAGGAGAAGGTGTCATGTTTATTAATGTTCAGTGGCTGCTACAATAAGCACTTTTACAGACAATAGCCACACTTGCTCTGCAAGGATGTATAACTAGTGCACTTCTGGAATGGCCTCATGAAGCAAAAACCATGAAGCCAAGAACAGATGGGAACCAAACTTTCACTCGCTGCTGCATTTTGAAATTAGAAATGATTTCTAAATAAGAACTCAAATAAACAAAGAGATTGCAGAAGCAGAAATGCTCAGGATATGGTATTTCCAGCCTTTACCTTGGAACATCCAGGTCTTCTCAGAAATGTGTTTATTTTCAGTAATTATCTGAAAAAATTTTGTGTCATTGTGTGAAAATAATTACAGGAAAGTCAATGTGATGTGCTCCATGAATGCTTCTGTGTACCATTAAGTATCATCAAGGAAATCCTGGATGTGTATCAGCTGCACACGGGGAGGGATTTCAGCAACAGCACGTTAGGACAGACAGTTCAATGAGAGGAAAAAGAGTTTACTACTGGGAAACAAGGAACATCTCTGTCCCACATCTTATTAGGCTCAATCTAAAAAGACAAAGATGAAAGGATATTCATCACACACAGGACAGGAGGTAAAGGTGGGTGGAAAGACTGACAAGCAAACAGAAAAGCAATTCCTGAAAATAATGAACAAGAAATAAGCACTGCAGGAGGACCAAGGGAAACGGTTGTGAGTGTGATGAATCTCTAGAAGGTGGATTTATTGTGGGGTTTTTACCATCTGGGAACAGCTTTTTATATTAGTTCCTCCCCTACTTTGTGACTTTTCTGCTTGTAGATCAAGAAGCAATGTGAAAAATTGAGGTTCATGGCTTTGAATTTCACCCTGCAGACATGCAATGACTGTGGTCAGCTAGCAGTGGCTCTCACAGATGACGCCCAACCATGAGTTTCAGGACTAGTGATTGCCTTTGCACCAATCCCTCCGCCATATGCTATTTGAGGACCACAAAAGCACCCTGGAAGAGAAATAAAGCCCAGGGACATGCCTGGAACAGAGTAGAGGGATCATCTTACTGATGAAAATCAGACCTTAAATTGTAATGTTTGTGGAGACAGTGTTCTAATGGGAGAATGGATAATTGGTACATGAACTCTGAATAATCCCGAAAGATACAGCAAGGCCGTGAGAGGCCCGAGGAAGCTTAAGCAAGCAAGATAAGAAGAAGCTGGAATTCACCGAGTTAATGAGAACTGTGGACTGTTGGCAAGCTTTCAAGGTCAAGTTCTCACACCTGTGCTTAACCAATTGTGTGTTAGTCACTAAGGGTCTTAGAATCATAGAATCATAGAATACTTAGGGTTGGAAAGGACCTTAAGATCATCTAGTTCCAACCCCCCTGCCATGGGCAGGGACACCTCGCTCTAAACCGTATTACCCAAGGCCTCGTTCAACCTGGCCTTGAACACTGCCAGGGATGGAGCATTCACAACCTCCCTGGGCAACCTATTCCAGTGCCTCACCACCCTCACAGGAAAGAATTTCCTCCTTATATCAAATCTAAACTTCCCCTGTTTAAGTTTTAACCCATTACCTCTTGTCCTGTCACTACAGTCCCTAATGAAGAGTCCATCCCCAGCATCCCTATAGGCCCCCTTCAGATACTGGAAGGCTGCTATGAGGTCTCCACGCAGCCTTCTCTTCTCCAGGCTGAACAGCCCCAACTTTCTCAGCCTATCTTCACATGGGAGGTGCTCCAGTTTCCTGATCATCCTCGTGGCCCTCCTCTGGACTTGTTCCAACAGTTCCATGTCCTTTTTATGTTGAGGACACCAGAACTGCACACAATACTCCAGGTGAGGTTTCACAAGAGCAGAGCAGAGGGGCAGGATCACCTCCTTCAACCTGCTGGTCACACTCCTTTTGATGCAGCCCAGGATGCGGTTGGCTTTCTGGGCTGCAAGTGCACACTGAAGCCAGCTCATGTTCATTTTCTCATCGACCAGCACCCCCAAGTCCTTCTCCGCAGGGCTGCTCTGAACCTCTTCTCTGCCCAGCCTGTAGCTGTAGCGTGTTCAGCCTGTAGCCTGTAGCATCTTCAGGACATGTATCCAATCATAATATGCCAAATCACTCTAAGTGTTTGTAAGCAGTAGTGTATAAGGGGTTAAGGCTTTGCAATAAACGGCTTTGGTCTGATCATATTGATCTCTGACTGAGTCCATATATTTTTTCTGCGGCAAATGTTTAAGAGCTTAAACAAAGAGCCATTGAGTGTTGGTTCTTCCCTCCATGCAATGAATCCCTTGGGCAGCTTTGCATTGCCTGAGCTGGGGTAACCTACACTTCAGCATGGACCATGTTTTTGCAGTGGGAGTCATGAGCTGCTGCTAAACCCAGGAGCAGCTCAGAGATAATGGGAGTGGAAATACTGGAGACTGTTACACTGATGGAAAACAACCACTTGAGCAATCAAGAGTCTGCTCCTTATGCAAACCCAGAGATGAAAAGGCCATTTCAGTACATCTCATATGCACTACAGAGAGCTAAATCTACCTGGACTTTAAGAGGATATTAGGGCTCATCTTCTGGCTTGTCAATGAATGATTGTAGGTTAAAATGGGAAAAATAATGGTAAACAAATCAAAGAGAATACAGGTTAAGTAATCAGGTAACACATCTATTGGAGGTAAAAATGGAGACTAAAAGGGTTCATTGGTTGTCTTCTCTTTTTTATTTGTTCTTTATTAAAAATACAAAGATGAAAGACACACAATACCTTTGAGAAATGTGCAGCTGAAGTGCAAGAGTTACATGGATTTTGTAGCATCTTTCCTGAAGAGGAGAGACTTTTACACAGAGTAACAGCCATGCTTCATCTTCCCAAGTCCTCTGACCACTCACCTGTACCTCTCAAATATCTGTGTTAGAGACAAATAAAGCAGACTCCTGCCTGCTGTTAACACTTTTAAGCAGATTAAGGAAGACCAAGGTGTTTGGTCTTGGGTCTGTCGGTACCTACAGCTCTTTAGAAAGACTAAGCAGAAGCCAGCATTATCCTTTTCTGTAACTCTGGTTCTTAATTGTTCTTGCTCTATTGGCAGGCTCTTTTGAAGTTCCTGGCAGCAGCTCCCTGGAGCATCTCTGTTCTGCTACATCAGAAGCTTCTGATCTTTCACAGGCTGTGACCAAAACATCTCTTCACTGAAATGGTTTAGTGGTGAACTTGGCAGTGCCAGGTTAACAGTCTGACTCACTGATCTTAAAGGTCTTTTCTAACCTAACTGACCCTATGATTCTATGAAAAGAAAGGAGATCCTGACAGTTGAGAGGATGAGCTCTAGCCTGCTTCAGATCCACGTGTTTGTTGTCTAAATATTTGTCTAATGATCTCACCCTGGCACAAACTTCCCCCAATATACAAATCTTCCAGTCTATAGCATCAGGTACATGCTCAAGAGACCACAGGGCAACAAGATATTACAGGATGAACTATTTGCCTTGCTTCATGGTAGGGGTGTTGGAACTAGATGAGGTCCCTTCCAACCTGAGCCGTTCTGTCATTTGATGTCTTTTACCCACTGTTTTCACTTCTGCACTTTGTGTGCTGTCTTCCTTTTCTTCTACCCAGTTTCTAGACAAAGAAAACTGTTCACATAAAAGCTGATTTCTTTTAGGAATGTTTGAGAGCAATAAAGGGACGCAGTGTCTTTGTTAATGTTGCTGTAAGCACATCATGTACCAAGGAACGTTTCTTTTCCATATTTACTGTGGAGCATCACATCTTGTTTTGCCAGTTCTTTTGGCAACAAAAAAATAGGAAGTTTAAGATAACTTGTAAGATCTTACATTTGAGTTTGCAGGAACACCTTGAGAAGCTGAAAATCTAAAAGGTTATTATGTTTTTCTTGGCTATGTGGAGCAAATCATAAATACTTGAGTGGGCTTAGCAGCAAGGAAAACCACCTCTGATATGGAATAGTATCCACAATGTGAGGAGAGGCAAAATACTACCTATTACTTTAATGCACGGATTTGTTTGCTTTCTGCTTTTCATTGATTTTGTACCGTGTGAGTTCGCTGACCTTAATATAGTAACTATTGATTTGTACTAGTGAAAAAGAGCAGAGAATCTGACCCCATCTATTATAAACAAACGACTCTATGGGGGTTTATAGCAAAGGTTTTCTTCAGCTCAGTTATAAATGAAACCACAAGTTTCGTAGAATCATAGAATCAATCAGGTTGGAAAAGACCTTTAAGCTCATCAAGCCCAACCATTACCCCAGGAAAGAACATTTTTCAAATGAAATATAATTATTTCCAGGTTCAGGCTGCAGAATTCCCTTACAGGGGTGGCAGAGGCTGTTCAGCCACACGAGAGTGGTGCTTCTGGCATTGAGAGAACTGGAAAACCTCTTCCAAGCTGCAGAGGAGTTGTTTGCAGCACAGCTGCATCTTATATTCCTTGTGGGTTTTGCAGTGATCAGATGAGCTCCAAACAAGGCTCTTGAGTTCTGGTTTTTACCTCAAACCCACAAACCAGCTTGCAGCACTTGGACACTGGTTACTGCAGTGGCTGAACTTCCATTTCCCTGTCCCTGCACCACTGCTGAGTTGCCTGGATGCTTTTCTGCCTCCTGGGAATCCTCTGTATCTCCAGTGCCCAACGCAGGAAGCAACACAGTCATTTCTGCATAGGAAGGGAAGGCAGGAATCTACCCCTATCTGGGAGCCAGCTGTACCCTGCTCTGCTCAGTCAACACCACCATCTAACACCTACCTGCAGACACTTCAATAACCTTCTCTGTCTAATCCCAGATAAATTAATTTACCCTGTTTCACTGCCAATCCATGAGTGAGTGGGTTTGTTGACAAACATAAAGGCAGAAATGCGCAACTCTGTGCTTCAGACACCGCATCTGATCATTCCTTCCTTCTGGCTGCTTTTCTTTTTTGGTCTGTCCTTGTGCAATTTGGAGCTGGTAAAATAAGCTTCAGATAATACAACCCAGCACTGTCACCATCAAAACCAGGCCAGTAAATGTCCCTCAGTCTGGCAGGAGAGTGGTTGTCATTTGGAGGTTTAAGGCTGTGGGTGACCCAGCCAGTCTGTCCTCAGTTGACATTGCTTAATGAGCTTCTCAGTGAACACCAAGCCCAGGACAGTCCTCAGGAGAGCCTGTTATCTTTGTGTGATCCCTGATTCACTCAGAAATGAGCAAGGCTGATGGAGCCCATTATGAGCATCTGTGAGGATCTCCGGCTGAGGCTGAGTTGTCCTATTGCTGCAATACCCACACTAATCCCCATGTAAAGAAGATGATTACAGCATGTCTGGTGGCTTTGTAGAGAGAAGACTGCAAAAACAACAGCTGCTTGGGTAATGCAGGTATCCCTCATTTAGGGACCGCTCATGCATTAAGGGGACATTGCTCTCCTGTAGCTAAGCAGCATGCACAAGCAGACCTGAGCTACTAAAACTGCAAACTGGAGTCTGCAGATGTAACACCAAAAATGAAGCCTGGCTACATCTTCATACCAGGTACAATACTGCACAAGCCCAGACTAAGGCAGGTGTTTGGAGCGGGCATAGCCTCATTGTTAAGCATCAGAAGGAATAGATTTCTAAGTTATGTGTGCCCAAGGTCATCTGTCACACTGAAAGTGCCATGCAAATAGGAGCAAATGGCTTGTTCTGTTTCTAATGAAAAGGAGAAGCCGTTTTCAAACAGAGCAGCCATGAACCTTTCTGGTCTCCAGAAAGCTCCAGAGACTTAATGGTGGGACGTAAATGTCACTGTCAGTGATGTCAAAAGGCATGGTTCCTGTGTTGGGGAAAATACAGATTATTCTGCAAAACAGGATCTTGAGGGAATCCTGAACACAGAAGATAGCATGAGGAATGATTCGGAGCCTTGCAGCAAGGAGCGAACAATAGACACTATCTCTCACCTCCCTTACCAGGTGGATGGTACAAAACAGCTCAACTGCTCGCACATTCTCAAAGCTTAAGCTACTGTTACAGAACAGGCCTTTGTATGGATGCACACATGTTGTAGGCATATAACAAGAGTAGATAAACAAATAGGGAATAAGAAAATGGATTTATTCTCAATGTAGGATAGCTGAAATGTGCTTTAGTAAGACATTGATTCAGCTTCATCCAGGAACTCATCTTACAGCCTGAAACACTAGGTTCTTATGCTAACTGCTGACCAGGAGTTACCTTCTATACAGACACCTGAAAAACATGAGTCCATTATGTCTTGTGGTGCTGGCAGAATTCTGATTGCCTGAGTAAATTAAAGCCACATGAATAATTCATTAAATAAATCATTTATCTGAGGATTTTCTCTCCTGTTTCGTTTGCAGATTGGAGTGTGGCACAAACAGTATCACACTGATTTGACACTATTTCTCAGCTACTTCCTACCCATAATTGTAGCTTAGTCAACAATGCTGACAGCTTGTTTCCAGCTCTCAATAGCTGCAGTGCTGTTGGCAGGGAACGTTTCTGGCTGGTTACTGACAGTCTCAGCCCCAATGGAAGTACACCTGAGGTTTCACCCAAGCCGAGGTAAACGTGATGTCATAAAGAGGAGAGGACATGGCTGAGAATAACAGAATACCAGGTCTGCTATTGCCTGGAGTGTGAAGGAGCCCTCTACAGCTCTGTCCTTTGGAGCAAGGGTTTTCAGAGTACTGGTTATACTACAAAAAGCAACCCAGGGCTTTTAATTTATGTTGTTCATTGAGAGGACAGCCTGTAAAGCACTCATAAAGCCCTCTTGCCATGTCTCCACAGACCAGATTCATGGGTCTCTGCCCAGAGAACTCAGGCCTAGAGCCAGTCCCCATCTACTGCCCCTCTTTCCCTGACTCATTTGTGGGTGGAAAACCAAGAAATTTGGTTTCCCATGGAAATTGTTACATGTATTCATTTAAGCTGGCAATTTACAAATATTTTCCTGTTTATTCTCATGAGCATTCCTGTGAGTTAAGTCACTGTCTGGAATACCAGATAAAAAGTAATAACACAACCTGCTTTATAATCATTCACATATGTTCAAGTCTTTGCCTGCATTTTTCTAGCTTTAGAATTAAGATGGGAATGGAATGAGCCAGGTAGAAATGGGAAAAGACAACCCATCCCAAATTCAGGATTTCTCCTCATTAGTGACCCATCCTGATCCTTTACTCCTTTGAAAAAATGCTAAAAAGCAAATTAAATACCCACTTAATTATAATTTCTTTGGCCTTTCTATCTGAAAATAGACATGAATTTTTAAAGCATGTGATTGATACATGTTAAGTAAATGTACTATCTCTTAGAGGTTATATACATATATATATATTTGGAATGTCCAAATTGCATTAAAATAAAGGTCAAGATCCTCTCAGTGCTCTGTTCCCAAAGGCAGACAGCAAGATTTTCAACTTGTCAGTGTTTTTAACTTCTTTTGTGTACTTGGTATTGTATTTTATTATTTTAACAGAAGAAAAAAAATCCACTTTTAAAACAAGATTTCAGTATTGATAGCACTGCAGGGACAGATTTGTTGAGCTGGCTTCTGCCTAGGAATCATAGAATCATAGAATAGTTAGGGTTGGAAAGGACCTTAACTTCATCTAGTTCCAACCCCCCTGCCATGGGCAGGGACACCTCGCTCTAAACCATATCACCCAAGGCTCTGTTCAACCTGGCCTTGAACACTGCCAGGGATGGAGCATTCACAACCTCCCTGGGCAACCCATTCCAGTGCCTCACCACCCTAACAGAAAAGAATTTCCTCCTCATATCCAATCTAAACTCCCCTGTTTAAGTTTTAACCCATTACCCCTTGTCCTGTCACTACAGTCCCTAATGAAGAGTCCCTCCCCAGCATCCCTATAGGCCCCCTTCAGGTACTGGAAGGCTGCTATGAGGTCTCCACGCAGCCTTCTCTTCTCCAGGCTGAACAGCCCAACATTCTCAGCCTATCTTCATACAGGAGGTGCTCCAGTCCCCTGATCATCCTCGTGGCCCTCCTCTGGACTTGCTCCAACAGATCCATGTCCTTTTTATGTTGAGGACACCAGAACTGTACACAGTACTCCAGGTGAGGTTTCACAAGAGCAGAGTAGAGGGGCAGGATCACCTCCTTTGATCTGCTGGTCACACTCCTTTTGATGCAGCCGAGGATACGGTTGGCTTTCTGGGCTGCAAGCGCACACTGCTGACTCAATATGCAGTGTTTTTTTGTTTTTTTTTTTTTTTAAGGATTAGCTTTATGGAGTTTTCCTTCTCTTGCCTTAGCAGTCTTGAGATCAACAGAATCACAGAAGTGGAAGGCAAAACTTCAAGATAATACAGAATTCTTCATCACCTTTATTAAGAGCAACGACATGTCAGACACAAAGGACTCATTCTGAAAGTCAGAATGTTTGGATTTGCTGAGTAGTGGTGTAAGGAATATTGACTCTTCTTACTTCTATATGAAGATCATTTGCACTGCAAGGATAAAAGCATAGAAGATGGCAGCTAGTCTCCAAATTTAGCTGGGTTCTCTTGAAAATTGCAATTAGATTCTCCCAATGCAGAGTTGCTCAAGGTAGAACTAAATTTTGACTGGCAAGAGCACATAAGCTGAAATATAAGCAGCTTTGGGGGAAAACAATCTTAGACTGAGTGTTGATCTGAAAAAGATGAAAGCCCATCCAAACCTTAGTCTGTGCTAGCAAATAAAACTGGATCCAAGTGTGCAGTTTTCCATTCAAAATGAGCTGGGGCCAGGGTGTACCAGGAACCACTCCCAGGAGGCACAGGGACAAGGTTGGGCTCCCTCCTCCCTACCTGACAGCTCCTTTGCTTTATTTAATGATATCATTTATCCATCTCTGTGTATAGTTTCATGCCATTTCCCCCCATAAGCATTACTATCTATTTAGTGATGCTGAATATCACCAGCTGTTTCACTGCCTGGGACATGATGAGACCTGCTCTTCAATGCCAGTAGTTTGGCATCAGCCGTCACTGTCACTTCACCCTGTGTTCCTTTTTTGCTGTCATTCATGCTATTTGAGTAGCACAAGGCCCAGTGGAGATCACACAGATCCCTTGCACAAGATCCCACAAGCAGTATCTGCTGTGAAAACTGCAGATCTCCTCATATCATTTATTTCCCACTGCTAAGACAGCCATTACACCCAAGGACAGTATGCCCAGTACATTATTATGCCATACTTGCTGAGGGTGCACTCAATCCCACTGTCCATGTTGTTGACAAAAATGTTGAACAAGATCAGTCCCAACATCGATCCCTGAGGGACACCACTCGCTACTGGTCTCCAGCTGGACATTGAGTCATTGACCACAGCTCTTTCTTTGCTTGTGGCCATCCAGCCAGTTCTTTATCCATTGAGTGGTCCATCCATCAAATTGATGTCTCTCCAGTTTAGAGACATTATCCATCATCTATTAGCCATCTTGCCCTACACTCATTCACCCTTTTTGGAGAACTCAGACATACTCCTGATACATAGCTCTCCTCTGAAAAGATGAAGTGAATGTTCCCAGGAATCTAAATAAGCAGTAATGAATCCTTCAGTGGGACAGATGGGTTTTCTCACAATAATAGTAACTAATTCTAAAACCTCTTGAAAGTTTGATTGTTGTTTACCAGGAATAAATAGAAGTAGAAAATGAGTTATTTCAAGTCATAAAACCAGGCTGCTGCTACTGTGCTCATAGAACCAGTTCTCTTCTGCAAAGATCTTTTAATCATCAGAATTCCCCAAAAGATTACTTTACTAAGGATATTTCTGAAAATCACAGGAAAGGAGAAGAATTGAAGGTATAGAAGTATAAACCACCCTTGGAAAAGTGGGGCAATTGGTAATGAATCATTACTAAATAGTTCACAGCTATTTAGATTCTGTTACATGAAAAGAGACTACCTAACACACTGACATTTCTGATGGTCTTGGGAAATATATTACCAATGCACCCATAAATTACCTCCAGAAAAGGTTAGCCAGCAACAGCATAACTATATTTTCCTCCATCTTGGGCACACATACACAAGAACATGGTCCGAGACCTCCACCCTCACCCCCACTAACCTGTTATGGATAAACACAGAAAACAGGGGTTCCAAAGCACAGTGGAAAGTCAATAAAAACCCCAGTAATCACAAGAAATGTGCACAAATTTTTCATTAATTCAAGTCAAGTAAAGGAGTCATCTTCAGAGGATCTGTAGATATGGCATGACAAGTCTTTCCTTGCAGATCCTGAGCAGGCTGGAATCTCAGCACAGTTCAGATTTATAGCCAAAAAGGCTTTTTAACACTCCAGGCTCAGAAAACATGTTGAAGAAAGCCAACCTTTGTTTTATCTGAGTCATTCATTTCTACAGTTGTTAGAATTCCAAGGGCAAAAAAGGAACAAACTGTAATTCTGTGGCTGGTCCTGTAAGGCACCTGGCACAGAGAGCATTCATCATCAAACCAAGACCTGTTCCTATGCAGAAGACATAGAGAGTGTTCCTAAACCTTAAATCCCAAGCCCAGTTATCACTTTCTTCCTTATATTACCTGGTTTTCAGTCACTATAGTCCCCCCAAACAGCACTATTGTCTGTCCCAGGCAGCATTGTTTCAAGTACTTTTACACACAAAGAGGAATGAGGGTAAAAAATGTCATCTTGCATTAAGAAAAATCCAAAACCAAAAACCAAAACAAAAGCAATTATTAAGAACAATACAAACAAATTTTCATGTGAGCAGACGTTGTTGAGACCTACAATATAAAAATGTACAGTTTAATCCAGGTCACTTCGAAATCAGCAGAACTCTCTTCGTTGGTATGCATCGGACACAAAAACTCTTGCTTCTGATTCGGTTCTGGTGCCCTAAAGTCAATAGTAAAATTTTAGCTAAACGCTGGTGAGACCTTAGTTGAGCTGTAGTAACTGCTGTGAATAATCTGTCCTATAGGTGCTGAAAAACACCCCAAGCGCAAAACCTTTTTTTGTGCAAGTCTTATGGATGAGGCACTGGCACAGGTTGCCTAGAGAAGCTGTGGCTGCCCCATCCCTGGCAGTGTTCAAGGCCAGGCTGGACAGGGCTTGGAGCAACCTGGTCTAGCAGAGCTTTTCCTTGCTTATGACAGAGGGTTGGAACTGGATGATCATTAAGGTCCCTTCCAAACCAAACCATTCTGTGATTCTATGATTTTATGTCTGGAAAAGATAATCATTGTTTACAATCTCCTGCAATTGCTTGCAGAAGTAAAATAAATGCAAGTCTGAGTAACAGCATCCTCCTTTACTGCTCCATCAGTTGGATTAATTCCATTCCTAGAAAGAAGGGGAGAAAACAGAAGAGAAAATGAGGGCTTCAGACTGGGGCTGTGCAGAGCCTGGAGTTCAGCTCCCCCTGAAAATTTGCCTTGATTTGTTGTGTGAAACTTCCTCCTGCTCCCCAATTACGTTTTGTTTTATTCACAGCTGTGCACAACTGTGGTAATTCGTGCTTTGGGGAGGAAAAATGAAGGACAAGGGTTTTAAAAATACAGCCCTCATGCGGTGACTTTGTTTGAAAACTCATCTAAATTAATTGCCCTTTGGCTTGGCAGCTCTGCACAGCTTAGTGCCTTTCCTGCCAAAGCCAGACTTCATTTAGGAAGCGTCACGATGTCAGATTGAGGGATATTAAGGGCAGATTTGCACGTCACTGTGAATTCACACATTTCTCAGCTCACAGGCACCTTGCAGACACTTTCAGGTGGCTGCGGGAGGAGTTTTTCCAGTGAGAAGTAAACACGAAGGTGTTTGCCTCTCTGGGAGATGGAAAGCAGTTAACTTTGGAGCTAATTACAGGGAGGCTGATGGAGGCTGACAGATGCATTGTCCTGACAAAGGGCCTGCCAGTGGTTCTGCCGTAAGAGAGGAAGTAAAGCCTTTCTCCTTCTCTCAGCAGGCTGGTGACACTAGGGAGCAATAAGACAAGGATGTCAGGACTTCTAATAATACACCAGGAACCTGTGAAATCAGAGCATTTAAAGTGTTAGTTAAAAGTAATGCTGCAAGGTGATGAAGTCAAGTAGCATGAGTAGGAAGAGTGCAGTGGTGGAGTAAGTGGATGGAGAGGAGGTCTTCTGCTCGTCCTCTTGCTGATGGGGTCTAGGAAGGCTCCTCATCAGGGATTCACAAAGCATGAGTACAGTTTTTTACTTAATAGAGCCTTGCCTGCATTTTAGTTCAAGGTGTGTTTTCAAAAGCAGTTAAACTCAGTTTAAAGCCACTTCTATTGATAATATTGCCAGTGTGATCTATACAGCTGGTCATCCTCCAGCCTGGTGAAAGCTTCTATCCTGTAAAAGGAGGAATGACATTTACTGATTAGCCTCAGACTTTGAAGGCTTGTGCTCAGTTCCCACCTCTGCTACAGGCAGACCAGGTAAGACACACAGGCACTTCTTGGGTTAAGATTTATTGCAGATACACTTGAAATCTTCTCCATAAAAAGGAACTTATATGTATTGAGCTTTTGTCTGAAAAATCACCTGTCGTGTTAATGTAAGTCCCTAAAACCAAGTTGGATGAGTGCTGAAAATCTACATGCGTCCTCACTACAGGATGGTCTACTCAGGGAGATACAGTTATGACGGGCACTGAAATGCTTTTTGTCCCTGGAGCAAGACTACTGGGCACCTTAGTACATGACTACCAGCGTGCAGCTGTTGCAGCCATACAACTGGGCTGTATCAGTGCTATGTACAGCAAGACCTAGGGGAGAGACTGCAGTGCTGAGATGCTTTGAGGAGCTGAGCTATAGCACATATAACTGCATTTTGTGGTTTCTCTCATTCATCTTCATATCCAAATTGTCATTGATCTGGTCACCTGTGAGGCATACAGATGGCAAATCATTGGATATTAATTGGACAGGAGAGTTATTGTCCAGAGGGATGACCTAACCAGCAGATAGACTCATTCTCATGTCTGGTTCAGTATATTTAAAGCAGCTAACAGCAGTGGGAAAGACAGAGAAATTCTACCTGTTGAAATGCTCAGTGTGTGGCCCTCAGGTGGGACACCCTTTCCAGGACATTATCCATCTCTCCAACAGCACTGGGTCCATTCAAGCAACTCTGTGCGCACCAGATACCTCACCTCACTGTCACCAGTGCCACAGGGGTGATGGTGAAGCAGCAAGGCATCTGGTAGGGTTTTGAACCCACTCTAGACCAGCCCTAATCTGCCAAAATTGACAGTTTAAGAAACTTGTGGGGCCATTGCTTTCCACCTGACATGGCTGATCACCTCGCAAACTGGTGGCATCACAAAGACTAAAACTTACTTGTCTGCACACAGGAAAGGCACTTTTATTAGAGCAGCACATCCCAAAATGAAAAGTGCTGCCATCAGTTATCTGACTCCTGGTTTTATCAGGGCCCACAGCTCCAAGACAAAATGAAGTATTAGGAGGTAAATCACGTCTGTACATTTCTTACAGGCACTTAGGAAGAGAAAGCAATTTTAGAGAGGACTACAAGGAATTCCTCTCCTCAGTGGGGTAATTCTTTTATCTCTCCTTGTGCTCTAGCATAGCTTGTCAGTATTAAACCAAATAAATAAGTGAAGAGAAAGGCAGAAATAAGCAGTCAGGGACCTCAGATGGCACAGGAGCACACCTCTCTGTCTTGGCCCTGTATCTCACGGCACCTTTCACCTCCCAAGAGGTTGTGGGGTTGTGGCTATTGCCCCCATGGAGAGAACAGCACAGATCATCTTGCAGAGCAGGAAATCCTGAAAGAAGAAAATGTTCACCCAGATTACTGAGCTGCCATCAGTACTTCTGCACCACAAAGTGATCTCAAATACCTTGGTCTTGGGAAGATGGAGCAACGTGCACATCAACTAGTGCCTATCATTTTACACAGAAACATTGGCATTAGCTGGAAAATGGTACAAAACCAACAATTTTCAAGTGCAACTTGGAACACCAAAGGGGAATAATAGTCAGCTCTATGTGTCTCTGGAAGAACAAGCAAGTAGCAAGGGAAATGCTGCTGGGCAGTGATGCCTGGAGGCAGTGGAATGTCTCCTTTGGAGGGCTCTAGGAACAAAGCCCAGAATTTTATATATAGTTGATATGTTTTTAGGGCAGTGGGAAAATTTTTGTCCATACAGCTTGGCCCATACAGGTTTATGGTCCACATCTCTGTACTGCAAACAGCCCTCAAATACCTCTTTATCTCTGTTCTTTCCAGGGAGGGATCACTCTTCCCTATGGCAGAAGAGCTTTGAGGATGCGAAATCAAGACCATTTTCAAAGGACTCAGTCACTACTTTCTGATAGTCATTCTTAGCATTGCACAGGTGATACACATCTCCCACATTGCTTCTGCTTATTATAACAGGATACAACCATTCCAGATGTTTGTTGTCCAGCTCTACACATACCCTGTATCCATACACAGTAATGAGTAACCACCAGGATGTGCCAGGCCTCAGGCAAATTAAATACAGCGCATGGTTATACTCTGACCATGCAGGAGAAGGGAGCTGTTCCAGCAGTCTCAGAACTGTGAGAAGAACTGCTGGAGCGAGCAGGGGGAAATAGGGTCTTCTAATTAAATCGTCATTATGCATGGAAGGACAGTGGATAAGAAATTCTAATAGAAATTGTCTATTCTAATGAGACAAGAGATGTATGGTAGTGAGCAAAGAAAGGCTTTTCAAAGGAAGGGAAACAATACCTTGTGGAAATTGCATGAGGCTGCTGTTTGCTTAGAGGTAGCAGAGGCTAAGACCTGACAGTTTCATCAGAGAAATTGTTTAGAAAATGGCCAAGAGAACACACGTCATTGTTCAGATGTCAAACTGCTCATGTCTGGAGAGGAGAGCATGCATTTATCAGCAGCAGTAGTACAATGAATAGCAGAGAAACCAAAAAATTTATCATAGATCTGCCGTGACTCAGATATCCCTGGTGCTCTGTCAGAAGATGCACAGGAGAGGAAGACTCACATTACTTTTCCTAGAAAAGGTGAGTGATGGGCAAATACTGAGCATGATATAAGCCCCGACAGAAGAGAAAACAAAGCTTTTCCCAACCATTAGATAAAAAAAAGGCTGCGCGTGGTCTCAGTGAAACAATAAGCAAGAGTAAGGGAAATGCATCAGGAGTAACTGACAGCTATTGAACTGGGGCAGCCACAAATAGACAGGAGGATTCAATCTAAGAGGTCAGGAGAGTACTGCTAAAGGAGTTTATTTGTAGACAACAATAGATTAAGACAGATTTGCAAGAGAAAAGAACCAACTTTTTCTTTAAAAGAACAGCTACTGGGTTTTAGAAAGAAAATGAACACATTGAAGGGGATAGGAGGAAGATATGTGCTGTGCCAAGGGTAAACATGTTTGTCGTGATGTATCTAGAGAAAAGTGGAAAAGGAGCACCTCTCTTCTGGGGGGTGAATCCCACACAGGGTTTTCTGGAACAATTTGGGTGTAAGATTTCTTGTGTGACATGGCTTTTGATTCAAGCCTCTTGTTCTTGTATATTATTGTCTCAAACGCACACATTGAACACAAGAATCTTGTTCACATCATGAGATACTGAAGTTGAAGCACAAAACTAGCACATGAGAGGTGACTACGGATCAGCTTAAGTGATGAACAGACCCATCTGTGTCCTGCTTTATCAGACCTCTGCATCCAGACTAAACTGTTTAGCTATTTGTGAATCACGCCTTAGGAAGGAAATCTAAGTCAATAAATAGGATGGCAAATTCAAGATAGTAAATATATAAGCGTTAACTGTGAAAAACTGAAAAAGCACTTTGCGCCACTAGGTGTCCAAGCAATAAATTGACACATGAAATGCTGTGTAGATAAATGTAAAGTGATGGAAATGGAAAAAAAAAATCTAATTTTACTTCTATAATGATAGACTGTGAGCTATTACCAACCAGGAGAAATATCTTGGGTTTATAATACATGGTTATATGAAAACATCAGCTTGGTGCAAAGGGTACAATTGGGAATGGTTAGAAGAGGAACAGAGAACACAAAGAAAACATGATATGCTAGCACATCAGATACAGATCTGGTCCCCTAGCAGAAAATTAGTATCACATAAAATTAATGTTGTAGAAATGAAAGAATTACAGAGAACGGTGAGGGGATGATCAAATACCTGGTAAGATTTCTGCATGGAGAATTTCTGAATAGACAAGGACTCTTCAGCCAGGAAGAGAAACAGCTGAAAGCACCTATGACTGTCCTCTCAAAAACAATGGACAATATTCATTGAGGTCATCACCTCTGGTTAGCATCTCCATGAGCCACAAGTAACTGGAGTCTAGGACAGCATCCTGGGGAAGTCTTTTCATGTATGGTTCTTTCCCCTTTCCTGAGATATTCAGTATTGACCTGTGCTGGAGATAGTTTGCTTGGCTGGGTGTTCTAATCTGACTTAGCTTCTCTTACATTGTTTGGATACTTAGACCATGAATAAAATTATTAGTATCCCATACAACATAATGCACCATTAGTACTTCTTCTTTCCCCTGATCCCTCCTAAAGAAACCATACAGCTCCTCTCCCTCCTATTTGTTAGGATCAACAGTCTAATGGGATCCCAAATATGCTTCGTTTTATATAGCTTCCAGATGGAAGTTACTGCCCCAGGTGTCATAATGTGAACCAGCTCCCACAAATGCATCTGTCACAGCTCATTGTGAGCCACGTCCCCATGCTACTTCTCATATGCTATCTTTCAACTTTCTTAAGAAGGGCCATCACACTGGATAACACTGACATACCCCAGCAAATTCTGTAATGTATAGGTATACATGGTACAAAACAGCTGGCTGGACCTGTACATCTCAGCATGGTGATTTTTGGCCCAGAGGCTACGATAATAAGGGCTGTTCTGCTTCCAGATGGTAATCCTTTTTGCATCCTTAAAACCAAGGCTCGTGAAGAACTGGAGTTTACAGTTCAGCATGTAGTGCAAAGACGGTGAGTCTCCCCCTGCTATTCTCAGAAGCTACTTGCATATTCTATACACTGCTCTGATTACTTATCAGCCTTTTTTAAATGCATGCAGATATTCAATCATCTCTTGGCTCTTCAAGCTTCTAGGTCAATGGGAAAAAAGTCAATGAGTCAACAAATGAACTAAATTTGCGCACCCTACAGATGAAGAAGAGAGGAGTACAGCACATTCTGAACAGTAATTAAGATATTCAGAGAGGAAAATGACAGAAAAACGTTTGAGATGTATACAGCTTCGTATTTGTGGTCATCCAAGATGCAATCAGGTAAATAATTTCTGAATAGGACTGTCTCAGCTGGCGACATCTGCTTTGTGCAGTCGATGGTAGGCTGGTGATACGGTGACATGATTCACATTAGAATATCTTTCATGCATAAAACCCAGGATGCTGTCACCTCAGTTGCCTTGACAGTTACTGTCTGCATCACCCTCCGTGTCCTGCATGAACTCCCATCTGGAAGGGCACAGGAATCCTGTATAACCTGTGTTATATTTGCCATGCCATGGAGCCATTGGTCTCCATGGGAAAGCTTTAGATGACCAAATAATTTGGACCCAACAGTGTTTAGGTACTGAATCAAGCCACAGGCTTCCTGCTTTCCTGTAGAACAGGCAAGCATAGCTAATGTTAATTTTCAAGGAAACTAGGCACAGAATAAATGATGGTCAAAGCTTACCTGGCAAATGAATGGTGAATCCAGAAAGAGCTCTCAGCTTTCCCATCACACCTTCACTTCCTTATGTACCAGCATTGTCCTGCACCATGTCCTGCAGCTCAATGGTTTGCTTTCAGTCTGAGTATACAGCAGTTGTGATGAGCTGTACCAGGTTGAAAGGACTCTGTAAACCTGTGCCTCTGGGTTTAAAGCAAACTTAATTAGTGGCCTGTTTACTTGAAAGAGAGCTACTTGCCCAAGTGTTCTTCTCATCTTCAACTGTAAATAAAGATTTGTTAAAGGGTTCTCAAGGATTTGAGATAATAACTGAGTGATCTTCACAAACTACAATGTAGCTGCTTTCCACATGAATGTTGCAAAGCTCTTTGGCTGGGGTATTACTGTGACTGCAAATTATCACCTCTAAGGCTAAAGATATAACAGGATTCACATGCATCTCTCTCTCAGGCAGCTGTGCTTTGCCATGCATAGGGTACACAGCCGCTATGTGACAGACGTTGTACTTGGAGCCATGCGGAGGGGAAGGCATTAAACTTGCAACCAGTGTCTGGATGCAGAGTGAAAAAAGGGTGTAGACAGTCCAAAATGGTGGGAGCCATGTGCCTTCCCCACATCCTTCCTGCAGACCCCACTGGATAAATCTAAAGTTCCCCACTAGGGATAAAGTTTCCCTTAGGGAGGAAAGAGTTGTGGAGGGCAGCCAAGTTTGCACAGCTCCAGGAAGTTGTCCATTGGAAGCAGCCAAGTTAACAAGATCATTTTTAAGACACTGGAAAATTCCTCTGCTCCATTTTGAATGAAATTTCTTGTGTCCTTAGTCTGCTTAGTGCAAGCTAATCCCTCGGCTCATTTGTAAAGAAAATAGTGATATAAATGGATAAAGCTCTCAAGATAGCTGCTAACAATCATGTTCCAAGCCAATTTTCTGCTTCACTAATACTCTGAAACTAATCAGCATTTTTCTAAATTATATCTGTGTAATACTTGATTTTTCTGCCCCCAAAACATTGCCTTGGAAATACTTATGCTGGTCACACACCCTGTCACTTCTTTATACTTACTAATTAAAACATAGTTTGAAGAAATGTTCCTGTGAGATGCAGGTCCCAAATCAGAGCGACCTCCTCCCAGACTCAGTGTTTTCCTGTCATCCGAAGCTGAAGGTGAAGGACAGTGGGCTGGAAGAGAGACGCCAGGGCAGATGATGTGGTAGGTACTAGAGGGCTGGGCAGGGGGAGTCTTCACCAAGCCCTTGACATTGCAGATAGAGGGGCTCAGGCTGGTTTTGCCTGGGATCTGCAGGCATATTATATGAAAAAATATTTAACCCATGTCTTTGTTCAGTGCAGGACTGTTTCTTATCTGGAGTCTTTTTGAAGGCAATGACTATTTAACAGCACCTTTTTCTGCTAGATGCTATTGAAATAACTGGCGCACAGTACTGCAGAAGGGTCAGGGACAATATTGCTGGCTGCATCTTAAGAGCCTTACAAGGAGGAAAATTATGTGGGCTATGATAATGCCACAGGAATCAGACAGGAAGGGGTTCAAAAAGCCCTATATCAGAGAAGATGTGTAAAGAATATTGAAATTTGCAGTTAAATCCATTTAAGAAAAATCTTAGTGCAGATAACTGAAGCATTTGCTATTTATATCTTTCCATTGACAGTAGAATTCATCATTTACATCAAACCTGTCCAACAACATAATTTCCTTTTTTTTCAGCTTCAATTCCATTCTCATTTGAATGAGATGCACTCCCAGAAATTAAAATCAAAGGCAGCCTGTACAATCCCTTGCAAATGGCATCCTTCAAAAGGTTCTTTTCACTGCGTCTACTTCAAGCAAATCCTTCTCAAGGATTTCTGAGAAACCATGGAATACTCACAAGTTCCTGAGCCACAAAAGATAACAGATTTAATTTATGCATTTTTAGTATTTAGTTGTATATTTCACTCACTGAAGCAGAGAATTATCAGATATATATATAAGAACAAGTCAAACAATTGCTTTGTCTGCAAATTACACTGAATGCAGAGAAAGTGCAGCAATACCACAGCCTTTCTTATTTGTTCTTACAGCCAGAGCAAGTTAGATATTGGAGTTTCTGCTACATGAAACCATTGTTATGTCTGATAATTTTTGCTTTTGATTCATAAAGCAGATGAAATTTCAAAATTTCCATCTAGGTATAAATTACTGAACAAAATTAAGTTAAAAATAAATATAATAATAAACCAAGGAATGCGAAGCCATTTTTGCCATTTCAAAGGAAAGAAACCACTTTGACCCTGGGAATCCCCAGGTTGTCCTGTAAAACGCAAAGCCTTGTACCATGTATCCCACTTTGCAGTGACGTTAGAGAGGCTTCCCACATCAAGCAGCTCCTTCCCCCACTGTCATAGTAACCTTGTCTTCAGATCAATGTAATAAACTAATCTATCTCAAAGCATTTGACACTTTTCCGGTGGGAATGCTGTGAGAACATTATAGTTCTGATAATTAGAAACTTCTGATTCAATTCCAGGTTAAATGTGTTTGTGGTCATTTTATATCCATATGTTCTCCTGACAGCATTGCCTACAACTGAGAGCTGGGAACCCTGAGAGCTCCAGGATGCCAGGGAAGTAGCACTGCTGCTGTTATTCTCACCTTCATTTCAGCCACAGCACATCAAAATCGGCATCAGGAACTCCACAGCTAGCTTCAGCTGCAAACATCTGCTGATACACCAGTGATGCAAAACAAAGGTATTTACATCTGGGGGATTCAGCTGAACAAATGTACAGAAGGGATTCAGTTGTCTAGATGTAGGCATCTACTCACATTTCAGGCCTCTCTGAGATCTGGCTAGTGTAGACAGTTGTGGCACAGGACCTGAAATGGTCTCATCAGTCTCTGGAGGCCAGGCAGGGTATGTTAGGGCACCCCCAAAGCTTTTAGACAGTTCTGTTAGGAGCATGAGTTTCACCTGCATCTCTATCACAATGTAAAGCTGGATAGCTCTCTAGGATCTGTTGACTCAGTTTTCACCAACAGTGATAGGAACTTAGCCATGGTGCTCATGAAGAAATACAGTTATGTAGACACCTGGACATTAGTGACTTAACTTCTGACCTGAATCCCACTTGATCTTCCAAAATTGCCTGGAGAACCACTCTTGTTTTGGACATCCTAATCAATGCTCTTCTGGACTGCTTTATCACAACAGTCTGCCACGTATCTGGGACACCACCAGACAATTCAGCATCTTAACAGAAGAAGAGGGCTAAATGAAATGTAAAGCATAGACACACATTTTCCTCTGGCTTTCCTCCACAGAGTCACAATGGTACAAGAGTACTACTAAATTTACTGTGAACATATAGGGTCTTTCTTTTCAATCTACATTTGCAATGTCAGTTTGAATTCAAGTTTTTATAGTTGGATTTTATGCTTTTGAAAATGTAAACATAAAACTTACTAGAAGTTTATTACAAAACCTGGGCTGACCTAGTTTTAATTGTCCTTAGAAGGCATTAGTTAGAAAATATGACATTGTAAGAAAGACCTTTTCCTCTAGAAACTGAGATTTCTTATAGCATTAAGCTATTGTTACCTGAGGCTCTTGCATGAGAGATAAAAGGTGTATCAAACATGGCAGGAAAGTAGGGGAGAGCACTGCAACAGAGAAAAGGAGGAAGAATGCAGACAGCATTGAGAAGATGGGAACTTAAATAACAAATTGAACTCTTCTGAATATATGTTAATAAAATTAAATGGAGGGATAAGGCAAAAAAGATTGCAACTGGATTTCATTATTTCAAGGTCACACCTTGGATATGTTAGAATGGGTTGTTTCTTCAGAGAGTATTTAGGAGGACCTGAATACGGTGAAGGCTTTAGATGTAATTTCCCCATATAGCAAGACAGTTGGCAATCTGTCCCACCAGCCAGAAGAAATGTCTGTAGGAAAAAGCTTCAGATACCTCAAGAACAGCAATGGGAACAAGCTGAGACAACAAGAAGTGGTATAAACAAGCTGCTGGAGAAGAAAGCTGTCTTGAGAGTGAAGATCTGTAGCAATTAAAGCAAAAACTGCAAGTCATGTTTAGCCAGGCCTTGTTATAAACTATAAAGCCAGCAGAAAAAGGTTCTGTTGGCACATACATTAACATAAACACGGAGAAATGGGTAGCAAGAGGCATGGAAGCAAAACTTCACTACAGATGCTTGTCTTCAGCCCCATTTTCAGTAAGGTAGTGCTGATGCTACCTGTGGATCATAAAAAGGAGGAGGATGGAAGCAAGTGCAGGAGTATGGCAGAGTCAGGATGCCCCTAAACTTCAGTAATCTCACATCTAGCTCTTATGTCTGACCTTAAAAACATGTAAGATTTAACATCAGATTTTGAAGAAAAGTATAATGGAGATCAGTGATTTAACAAGCAGTATGGACTTATCAGAATTAACCCAGGAATATAATTGGCTTCATAGATGCAGGGAGTGCAGTAGAGCTCATCCATGCTGGCTTGATGATAGCATTTGATTAAATACCATCTGGGAGATTAGATCGGATGGGGAGGGTGGAAACTAAATGAACTGCAAACTGGATGTGCTGCTGGGTGAGTGGGAGATGGAAATACTGCTGCAAAGGCAAGGCTGGAGGGAAATTATTAATACAGGTCCCTAAGAAACAATCTTAAGACCAGTATTTTTATTAATTGCTTGGTCACAGAAAATGCCTGACAAAATCTGCCAAAGACAAAATTGAGAGGCAATGTCAATATGGAAATGGATAGAAATAAGAACAGAAGCACGTGATCTTAAAGACTGGGGTAAGAAGAGAGAGAGAAGATTCACTGGTTCAAAATGCAAGGCAATGTATTTGGGAACCAGATAAAAATGCAGCCTTCTGATATAAATGTGTAGCTCATCACCTCGAAATGGCTGAGGAGCACCAGCTGGCTGGAGAATGATCAGCATAATGCAGCTAAGAAAATTAGAAATGTGCTCTTAGTCCTAGGAGGGACTTGGTTGCATATCACTCAGGTGGACCGGGAAGGGTCCCTGCAGTGCAGGTAGGAAACACAACTGTCCTTGCTCTAAAGGCTGATGCCCCCTTGTCTGAGTGCTGTTCATGGCTGTCATCACCCAGATCCAAGCGAAAGGCAGATGCAGCCACGAAAGGTAACTAGGATAACTAGAGCTACAGAGGCATTCATACAGAAAGACACTAAAAGAGATTGGCTTGATCATCCTGGAAAAACAGGCTACTGAAGCAGCTCCCTATAGGTGCACAAGGGATAAATAGATGGAAAGGAAGAAAGGCAAGGTAATGTTGGAAGAAGAATGAACTGGCACTAAACTATCATGAATAATCACATGCTGGGACATAGAAGAAAGTTTCTGACTGCACTTTAAGAGGAATAGTGGGGAAAAACCTATCTGTCTGCAAGAGGGACCTTGACTGCTTTATGGACAGCACTGCATGCCTTTACTCATGACCAAGGCAATGAACTCAAACACATTATCAGGTCCTTTCTAGCCTTTTAGTCTTGAAAAGGGATCTCCACTCCATGTGCATATTCTGCAGTTACAACAAGGCACAGTGTTTTCTTTCAGTTTCTGCCCTGAAGTCATGCACAGAAAGAAAATGAGTAGCTGAAGCATTAAATTATAACTTTCCTCAGTGAAGTTTTATATAGCCTTCTCTTAAAGCAAAGTCCCAACAGCAACCTGGAGCCAGGGACTTTCCCCAGTGTTTCAGTCCTGGGCAGGGCAGTGCAGTGACACTCAGAACTCCCACCAGCCTTACTGCATGGATAAGTCAGTGTTTGTACTTGTACTGGCCTTCGCAGTAGTACTCAGATTTTTGCACCCAAAAAGGGGGCCTATGAGAAAGCTGAAGAGGGACTTTTGACAAGGGCATGTAGGGATAGGACAACAGGAATGGCTTTAAACTGACAGAAGGAGATTTAGGTTAGGTATTAGGAAGAAATTCTTCCCATGAGAGTGGTGATGCCCTGGCACACGTTGCCCAGAGAAGCTGTGGCTGCCCCATCCCTGGCATTCAAGGCCAGCCTGGACAGGGCTTCAAGCAACCTGGTCTAGCGGAAGGTGTCCCTGCCCATGGCAGGGGGCTGGAACTGTACGATCTTCATGGCCCCTTCCAACCCAAACCATTCTGTGATTCTATGAAAAATGCCCAGGAGTCCTCAGAGCAGGTCTCTTTCCTCAGTGGCTGGTGTCTTACATATTAGGATATGGTAGCTTATGTGGGAGCTGTTGCTGTCATGCTGAGATGAGCAGCTGATACCTCCTTCCCAGCAAGAAAACTGAGGTAAGATGATGCTCAGGCTGAAGAAAGCAGAAGGACCAATGTCATTATCATGCTCACAGGGGATAGTGTGACCCCAAGAGTGAGTGACATTAATGGTGGTATATAGTAATTCTGTAACTGTTCATTGCCAGAAGGATGAGTTACTTGGATTGACCTTATTTGCTAAGATCACAAAAAAATAAGAGCATTCTTGTAGCTGTCACAGAGAGGCCACTTTGGTCTCTCTTTTAATACAGGGAAAAGTCAAAAGCTGGTCTAAGTGGAGAATTAACTGAATCTTTGACATGTTGATCACCCTCCAGCCCCAGAGAATCAGCAGGTGCTCTGCAGAGCACACCATGCTGGGAGATGCTGTGATGGAGCTGAGCAGGCTAGCGTCAGGGAGAAGAAGTGGCCGGTGCTGAGCACTATCAGAAAGTGCATAAAAATAGGGGGATGAGTGAAAATCTCAATTCTTGACCACACATCTTTCCTCCTCTGCTTCAGCAGCACCCAGCACCATGCACAAAAACATGAGAGCTCCAGAGAAACGCATTGACAGCAAAAATGCATTTGCCATGGTGTGATTAGCTGGAGGTGGGATGCACATGAGGTTATAAAGCTGTTTGTAGTGGGACAGAGAGGAATCCTGCATACTTTTGCCATAAATGAAACTTGAGGGAGAAGGGGATGAGAAAGCACAGACACTGTGTAAAACTCTCCCCAAACTCACTGAGGATAGAGAAAGTTCTTGGAAAAACATGGTGGAAACAGGATCGGTGTTTGACTTGAGGACTCAAAGGTGAGAATTATGTTTCCTACAACATAGCTCTTGATTTGTGAGTCATTACAGGTGGGACAAGCCCTGGAAAACTCATGTCCCTGGCTGGACACTGCAGCAAGGTGCACACAGTCCATGCTCCCGCTGCCAGAGCCAGACCCAGAATACCTCCTCTTCACACTGCTGTTGGAGCTGAGCATCCCATTGTGCAGAGCCACATGATGCAACCATGGCCGTAAGGCTCACAGAGTTGGGCACTAGGCACCATGGTCCCAGGGTCCCAAGACTCAGATCTGCTTTGCGCTCCTTCTCTAGTGAGTCTGGCCAGCTCATCCTGCTCTTGGCAGCCTCATCTGCAAGGCTGCACAACATCATCCCCAGTTTTCCCTTTTGACTGGGCAGGACAACTGTGCCTCCTCTTGGCAATGGCGTCTTGTTAGAGAACAGTCCCTCCAGGTACACGACTGCTTTTTGGGAGAGATTTAACAACCAGGATCAGCAAGGGTCTCCTTTTCTCTCCTCAGTGGGAAGCAGAAAATAAAGTTACAGGAAGTATATGGAGGAGCCAGAAGACAGCCTTAGCTCTCAAGAGAAGTACACATGCACAAATGCTTCATCTGCAAACAGAACCACACCAAAAATCACACTCACAAGCATTTGTAACATTCATTATCCACACTTGATAAAAGCCACTGAAACTAATTAAAATCCTGCATTTCATGCCATAAAATGGACAGGGATATAGTAAGCTAGCGAACAGTATACACACTCTGCTTGGATGTGCTGACACATACCCCTGTCAGGTATAATTAAGGTCCCCATTCTTCTTTCCTACCACTAGTTCTATACATTAAGCTCCATTCTAATTTAATTACCCTTATTGCAGCATTTCTTCATTCGAAACAAATAGCTCCTAGGAACAGTGCTTTCAGGGGAACACAGTGAGGGTTTTTTTGGCACCGGTAATTGGCATTTGCAGTAAGCATAGGGAAATCCCAGTTCCCAGTGTGCTGGGGAACATAATGAAGTTTGCATAGTTCTGAGAAATTAGAAGGGAACTGGAGGTTTAAAACAACTTTTACAAAAGAAAACAGGAAACTTACATTAGTTTTTGCTGCCAGCAGCAAACAGACAAGCTAACCACCTGTAAAGTAATTAATTCCCCATGTTGATGTTATTTATGTGCCACACAGCAGCATCTGAGGCCTCTGTCCAAACCTGGAACCCCCTTGTTCTAGAACTGTCCAAGTAAGTTACAGTAAATCATCTGCACTACATAAAATCCACAACAAGAGCTTGATTAAAATTTCCCTTAGGACCAATTTTTTCTGATGGAAATTGAAATTCCTCAAAATCCTGTTTTAACCCAACTGATTATTTCAGGTGGAGGAATGAGCACAGACAGCTTATGGCCTGCAGATACCTGCCCTCCTGATGCTGGGGAATGACCTCTGGTTTGGATGTAAGAGCTTTGTGCATTTCCCTGGGGATCCTGAATGTGTCTTCTCTGCAACAAATGTCTGATGCCTCTGGAACCTGTTGGACCTGCTGTAGTCTACAAGGAGTCTGTCCACAGACACTCAAAAACTCCTATGTGCAGAGCTCCTGGGTAACACATGAACATTGACGTTTATTTCTGCCAGGGAAAGCCTTTTTTCTTACCAGTGTCATGGAGCACATCCTCTTTTCAAGCATTTTACCAAAGGAAGATGAAATACAGAGAAGGATTTTCCAAAAGGGGGTGCGAAACAAACGTGCCTTGAAGCAGGCCATAAGTAACTAAGTTGTGACTACAGAGATGACAACAAAGCCAAGAAACATCATCTAACTGAAAGGTTATCACTGCTGTTTTGGTTCTTGTTTTTTTGGTTTTTTATTCTATAAGAAGAAGGTTTTTTGCAGATTCTGTGTATGCCATTACCCTCTGATCTAAAGAGGTACATGGATAAGATGAGCAAACTGGGAGGAAAAAGACCAAAGGACAGTGTTCTCAGGAGGCACAAGCCAAAGCACCTTTTGTTCTCAGTCCTAAGATTTAGAGCCACCAGCTGTTTGTGGTGTTTCCTTTTCAGACAGCCATGCAGCTTATTTGTGGAAAATTGATGTTTGTCACTTCTTGTGACAGACTTCTTTTAAGAGCTTTTAGTTTAACAGCCAAAAAGTCAGGGACACAGATCTCAGTTTTTAGAAATTGGGTATTTTGCACAGTTAAAGAACAAAATTATCCCACAAAATCCATTCTCTCCCTCCCACATCTTTTTCAAAAGCAGGTATGGTGAATGCTCTGTCTTAGTATAACCTTTTCAGTGTCTTGAATGCTTTGTGTTAACCAAGGAAGCTGGGTGAGAATGCTGATGCCACTGTCCTTTGTGCATGTACCTTGTGGGCCGTTTGGATTTGATGTTGGATTACACAAACATCTTCCAGAGAGACAATTTGAGCTGAGATCCCCAGTTCAGCTTCTTTTACCTACCCAACTAACTGCAAAGAGCAACGACCCATGCAGGGAGCAGCACAAAGTGATTTCTCAAGCTCTGTCCCTGAATGTCGCTTAAATCCCCCAGATGAGCATCACCCAGCCATGAACTTCATCAGCACTCTCCTAAACTGTATAGATAGCATTTGGAGTACAGCAACACAACCAGTGATTTATATTTCCTTGAGTGAAAGCAAATAATTTATTGGGAATACACTGAGCTCCTGTATTTAGTTCCCTTTCTGGTTAAGCCCGCTTTCTGCTCCCATTGTATTGCTGTCTGTTCTTTGAATTACCAGTTATAAACTGCTCTGTGTACAACTAACTCTTGCATAAAAGGCTTCAACAGTAACAATATACAGTCAAGTGAACATAATTGGTTTAACAAAAGGAAAAGAAATCACATCAAGGAACATAAACCTCAGTCCCTGTGTACTGCAGTTTAAAATAGATTATGCTCTGTGGCTGATAATGTATTTCGGTTATAATCATTATGAGTCTACTAAATAAGAAGCCAGTTATTGGTCTAACAAGACATTCATTAGTAATCTGGAGAGAGATCATATAGATGGTATATAACAGCTGGAAGTAGCCAAGAAAAGCAGATTAGTGATGGGATGAAGGCACAGGTATAATAGGTAGAGCTCTAGCCCTTTTCAAAGACATAGCTTTAATTAGGAAGAGCAGCAACCTGCCATCAGTGACGCACGCTGCATCTGGCTGGGTTTCTGATGAGTGCTGTACTTTCCCAAGCCTTTAACATGGGAGGAAACCAAAGAACACAGCTTCAGAAAAGCCACCACTGTGGCCAACATGACCAGGGCTCTGCCCTCCAGTCCAGGCATGCTCCAGCTGGTGGCACTTGTGCCATCACCAGGTCAGGCTAGGACATTAGTGCTGTATAGGATAGGCCATCTAAGAACTGTTTAAGCTAAGCAGTCCTCTCCTTTGTTCAAGTAACACCAGCCTGATGTATAAGCTTCCTGAGCTCAAAGCAGTGCTTGAATGGCAGATGACTTACGGCCCTGTGGAGCTATGTGGTGGCCACCACGTGGGGACGAAATGATTGGCTCCCACTGCTAAGAGCTTTCAAGTGGATGCTGCAGACACCAGATCTATGAACTATTCTGCAAACTCATTGCAAGCTCCTACTCTTACGGTCTGGGTGCCATCATCACTGGGCAATGCCACATACCCAGTGAAGGCAGCAGGCAGTTTGGTGGGATGTGCTCCCTGCAGCACGGATGCATCCAGGGAACTTGATGGAATAAATACTTTCGTTAGGGCTTTTTTCTCTTACTCCTACCCAGGCCAGGAGCATAAGGTTTGTCCCTGGGAGCTCTGTGGGAGATAAGTTCTGTCTCGGGGATAGATATGATACATTAGTGCAGAAAGCTCTCTGGCAAGCAGATGTTGTTTTTAACCTGCTTTCAAGTAGACAAGAGAAATCTCCGTGTGAACTGGCATGTGGGTGAGCATGGAGATGACACCCTGAGAGCACATGGAAGTCATAATCTGTCACACAGGGAAGGCTGAAAATGGGTGGGAAAATAGCATATGCACTGGAACAGAATGAATGGGAAGCCCTCACCTCAGCCAGGAGAATCCAGCTGGTCCTTCCCTTGCTTGTGGGTGATCCCTGGCAAATCACTGAAACAAATATCTGCAGCACCATGTGCTCACAGTGACTGACTTGAGGGCAGAAGAATGCTTGCAGTGATGCAGCCAGGCCTTTGTACCTTCTCCACCAAGTGCAGGATGCATGTCCCAAGCCATCCCAAAGGCTGTCCTAAGGCTCACGTTCATGTCATGGAATCGGCTGCGACTAAGATGTGATTGTGGCTCAGATGAACCAAGGCTCCTTGGTGAAAGCTGAGGATAGCACAGGAATGACCATATGCGTTTTCTGATCTCAGTAATGCCTGTCTGCTTCGAGGTCCTGCCTCTCTCCTTCCTGGTGCAATGGGCATCACCATGCCAGCAGAGAAACCTTTCTCTTGTCTGTTGGATTTGCGAGTATCTCACCAAAGGTTTGTTTTCTCTGTCTTTGGGAAGCCAGAGAACTCTTTGCAGAATAAAAAAGCACACAAACACTGAATTTTTAAACAGTTTCTTACAAAAATGTTTCACTGAAGACAACACACACATTGTCTTGTTAAAACACTGTCCTATGGACCTTACCAGCGAGGGCTGATACACATGCACTAAATCTTCTCCACAGCCAAATTAAGTGTTTTCAGGAAGAGATTTTGGATGCTAACTGAAGAATTCAGTTGCATTTATTGCCTCCCTGTGCTGTTTTGTTTCATTTTGGTTTGTTTTTCACAATGATTGGTCCCTTTGGGAAGAGTTAATCTTTCCTTATTTTAGTGGACTGGTTCAGTGTCCAGCACATTGATGTCACACTTGAGATGCCCACACTGGACTGACCAATCCCCACAAACCCCACAGCAGACCCACACCTCTGGGGCTGTCAGCTGTGGGACATCCCATTGCAGACCAAGCAGGCCTGGAGTGCTCCCCATGCAGTTAGTCTGTCTTTCCTTGGTGCTCTCACTTAACCCAATGTAGCATGGTGCAACACAGCATCTAATGTACTTCTTGACCCACCTGCATTCAAAGAGCAATGACGAAGCAGACAGGGGTGTATGAGAATCTCGTAACGGCCTCTTATTTGGGGGGGTGGTGCTAGACCTGTTCTCCCAGCCTCTTTTTTATAGCTTTCTTAGGTTAATCCTGCCCTTTTTTCTACCAGTAAAGATCCAGGGGGCTTCAAGGAGCTTACAGAGGTGGGAATGACTGTGGTTAGCCAGAGCTGCATGAAAACTGTACCAGTGCTCCTTTCTTCTGGTTTCAGCTCTTCAGGAAAAACTAGGCAGGGGACAGGAAAATGCAGAGGGTGGAAGCCCAGAGATGCAGTACAGAGGATGCTCTGCTGGGCTCTGTCATGGTCTTGAGCCCTCCTGTGCCTCAGTTTCCCTACGGGTGTAACCCAGAGCTCAGCATCCCCATTGCCAGTCCTCTCAGGCCAGGTTTTATATTTGCTGAGTTGCCGGGGAGAGGAGGGGAAGGATTCCACATAGTGCAGAGCAAATCAGTATTAAATGAGAGGGAATGAATGATCCCATGAATCCCTAACTGGAGCAATTAGCCACTCTGCTGCTGCCAGAGGGTAGTTTCCCGGCAGCCACAGTTGCCTCTAGGTGGCTGATTTTTAAATTACTCTTTCCTCATCGCTTCAAGACATTGCCTTGGGAGCCAATCAAGCCTTTTTCCTCCATGTATGCCTAAGCACTTATTTACATTTAAGAGCCGTGCTCCTGCTCAGGTGGGGCTGATCCCTTGTTCTGGATGTAGCTTATTTCTGTTGAGAAAGATGATTTGCTTGAAGGGAGGATAAACGCTGGGTTCTTACAAAGCACCTTTGTGCACACACATGGCTGCATGAGGAGCTACAAACCAGTAGCTACAGCACACACCAGGTTGTAGGCGCGTGAGCAATCACTGGCTTTGTCTGTGCACAAAAATCTGCTTCATTTTTTGCAGCACAGCCTGCACCAAAGCACAGCGTGTCTTGCTATCAGGTACCCTGGTCACATGCTGGGACAGGAGCCAGTATCTCCGGCCAGGTTGCTATTGTTATACCTGGGTGGTGAGGCAGGAGAACACTGAGTCAGGACAGGCAAAGGAGTCTCCCAAATCACTCAAGAGGCAGCAATAGGGTCCCTGGAGTTGTGCAGTTGGGCTCATGAAGCTGCCAGCAGTGACTGCTTCAAAATATTAACAAACCCCACACGAGGAACCCATCTTGGCAGGAGGTAGGGTTAACTAGGAGATAGGGTTATAAAAACCCTCTTGTGAATGCTGGGTGCTCAAAAGAGCCCTATTTTCACCAGGTTTTCTGAGCTGTGGGTGCAGGAATTTCTGGACAAGCCCAGTCCCAGGAGCTAAGGTGGGGTCTAACACCCAGAGGCACAAATCTCAGTCTCTGGTGCTGGCAGCTCTGGCCTTTTTGTATTTCATCCACTTTCAGTCCCCTCTGTGTGTATCAGAGCTCGGTGCATGTCCCAGCTGGCAAGTGAGTGTGACAGAAGAGATTTAGACAACTGGGTTTTTTTCATCGCAAACCTGGCAAATAGCAGCTGGAGGGTAGAAAATGTTCTTTGCTGCCTCTTCCCTCATGAAGGCGTATCTCAGACTTCTTCATGGCTCAAGTAACTATTCCACTGACCCATAATTAATGCTCTTTTGCTCCCTGCAGGCCAGGTAAGATGGCTTTTACTGCCAAAGGCAATATGCCCATGTCTGATGTCTGTGGCTCCACAGAGCCACTGCCCTGGCTGGGAATGGGTACTCCCGGCAGCAACCCGAGTGATGCTGGTGGGACCTCAGACACCAGCGAGTGGTAACCAGCTCACTGCAGCCCATTTCTCTTGGTTGACTGCACCTTTTTAAGTACTTACCTTGGTCTCTCACCATCAGTGTGAGCGGTGGGACTTCGCGGTGCTCAGAGATCTCCTGTTACAGAGGTTTGCTGGAGGGGAAGACAAGGGCAGAATGGGGCTGGAGCTGTATCCAGCCCTGACATTTTTTCCTTAGCTTATAGCTAGTTCATCTGGGCACATCCAGTTATGTTTGTATTTCATCAACACAAGAAAGTGACTTCATCACCATGGAGACAGCTATGATTTGCATCTTAATTAAGCAATGACAGATGCCCTACTGATAAAGGCAATCTTTAGCTATGGATCCCCATTGACTCCAAGTTGCATCATTCCATTTATTATTAGGAGCTTCTGAAATCAAAATTTTACGAAGTGATTGGCAGGGAGTTACCTCTTAATGTTTTTGCTGTGCTGATGCTCTGATGTGAATAAATAGTTCTGACTGGTGAGATGTTAAATACTCCAGGCCAAAGCAGAGTGGTATTGGCAGAATACTGGCTGGGTCTGCATGGCATAAACCCCGCTGTTCAAAGCCAGGTGGGTTGGGGTGGGGGACAAAATAATTATCAAGAGAATGGCCATGGGCATGTATATGGTACTGACAGTGCCACACCAAGCGAGGCGAAAGGTGTCCAAAGGCTGGAGTGTCCGCATTTTCAGCCTTGGCAGATCTTGCCCAGTTGTTGAACTTGTTTCCAACTCATCCATGCTGAAGGGACTTTGCAAAAATAGCGTTCTCTTGCTGGCCTGCACACATGAGCAACATAGGTCAGCTGCCACAAACTGCTTATGGGATTTCAGTCTAAATGGTTACACTCCTGCAGTCATATTTTGGAAATACCGAATGCAGTGCTCTGTCCTATAGAATATGATGACTCTGCGCCAAAGGCATGGATTTAGGCCAAGCAGATAACAGACCTGGGAAGGAATGCAACTGCAGCTGATAATAAAAGACCTCTGTTTACCCACAGAGCTGCTTCACTGTGGTGCTATCTCTGCCTTTATGGCAGAAAGTAGTGAGGACTTTTCTTGTTCTGCAAAGTAACAATTGGAGTTAGCAATCATGTCAGGTGCCTTCCCAGGAGGATCATTTAGCCCCCTGTGCTCCTCCGAGCTTTATGGCATGCTGAGCATCTCCCACACTTGAAGGGCAGTAAAGCTGTGCCCGAGTACACCAAAAAGTTAATTGGAAAGAGCAGCTGGGGAGAAAGCCTGACCTTTTCCTGAATCACAGCCCAGTGCTGCATAGCAGAGGTCATCCAATTAACGGGGAAAATTATGCTGGAAGAGAACTTTCTGCCCTGAAGGAGTGATATCGAGACTTGTAAGTGAGGTCCCATCACAGCATGACTGGTTTCAAGGTGAGACGGGCTTCACAGTGAGAAAGCAGATGCTCTAGCCCTCGGACATGGATGGTTGTCACCAACACTGAGATGGCTCCATGAGCTCCAGAAGCATTGCCAGACATAGTCCTTATAGCCAGCCAGAATTGTGTTCCTGGTTACTGTCAGTAAAGCTGAACTTTGTTCTAGGCAAACAGCCAGCTAGGATGAAGTGTTCAGACCTAGATATTGCCCGTGCTAACAGTAAAGAGAGAAGAGTATTTCTGTATCTCGTTCTTAGCATACCTAAGCCCTGAGAGGTTTCCTGCTCTCCATGGGCTCCATTCAATCTAAAAAGAAACTCCTCCTTTGTCACTTCTTAAAATATTCCCAAGGTTGTTCTCCAGGCTCCAGAAGATTGAATCAATGGGTTCATGCTGGTTCAGTGGACATATCACTAATGCATATATATTGGGATGTTTCCCATTTTGCTGGTTAACAAAGATGTTCCTCATCTATTTTCTGATGAAGGAAAGTAAACATTCACTGCTCCGCATCATGGGATATCCTCTAACAGTGTAACTGGCTTATGTGAATAAACTCAACTCCTTTGAGCTTCAAAAAGTTGAGAAACCATGTCAATCTGGAACAAGGTGCTGTGGGTATTTTTACATGGTGTATATTAGAAGCAGTTGAATCAGAATACTGATCGTTCCTTCACGCTGACTTTCTATAGGTAACATAAACATTTATAACCTGCCTTATCCCCAGACCGGGGATAGTCTGTCTTTGGGGGTGATATCTCAGATCATTCTCCACACTAAACTAGCCAGACAGTCTTAAAAATCACAGAACCACAGAATCACAGAACTGTTTGGATTAGAAGGGACCTTAAAGACCACCCAGTTCCAACCCCCTGCTATAGGCAGGGACACCTTCCACTAGGCCAGGCTGCTCAAAGCCCTGTCCAACCTGCCCTTGAACACTGCCAGGGATGGGGCATCAAAAAAAAACCACAATCACCTTTCTAACCTTCTACAGTCCCATACAAGACAATCAGTCAGGATGGATCTAATTAGATTTTCTCTGAATCAGAACAGCCTATTGCTTAGTCAGAGGCTCAAAGGAAAACAGTCAAGGAATGCACAAAGTCAAAAAAGTGAACAGACCTATTAACTTGTCAGTGATTTCCCCACCAGGGATTACCAGCCATTCCAGTCATACAGAAAACAGGAAACCTGGTGTGAGATCCTCTACAATTCATTGGTGATGACTGATGGCACTTAAGAGGAGCACCAGGAAAAGTGGGAAGGAAAAAGAAGAGAAGTATTAGATGAACTAAGAGATGTAAACAAATGCTGACAAGTAAACGTATGGCTGTTCAGGGGACCATGGGAAAACCAAGCAGCTGGAATCTCAGACTGCAGCTGGCTTTTAAAGAGCAGGAGCATAATTCAGATAATACTTTTTAGAGTGCCTTCTCCAAAGAGGTCTGCTATTCTCTTACCAATTTAGTTTATTGTGGTCATAAAGAGAACAACCAATACATGTGGATATAAAAAGCAAACAGGGATTACCAGAGCAGTATATTAGAGACACCCAGATTTACTGCAGCACCTGTTTAGCAAGCTTGAAATCACTCTAAAAAAAAAAAAAAATCCAATTTTCTCATTTTTTAAATAGGTCATTGATTACAGCTCTTTGCTTCAAGAAGAAATATAAGCAGGTGTTGCTAAGAGATTTACTCCTTTGGAAAGAATTACACCTGTTTCTCTTACAGAAGCATATGAGCCCTGTGTGACAAGGGACGGGGAGACACAGACTGTCTTCCAGTTTAAAGCAGGAAAGATATGTGTAAATAAATGCTGTAATTAAAACTGACATTTTTTGCTTGACTGCTGACAGTGACCACAAGGATGAAAAATGGAATTAGTTCCACCAGGGGCAGAGACGCTGCTCGCTATAAGAGATTAGGGGAGAGCATTAAGGAGGTAATGAACTGACTTGGGAGCTCTAGCCCAGGGATGCTGGACTGCTCCCGTGATCCATGGTGCCATTTCCAGCATGATGACTGGCAACAGCACTGATGGAGGAGAGAGGTGCCAGCTTTCATGAGAGCTGTTATTTGCAAATATACCGCATGGCTGAGATGTAGTGAGAAAAATTCCATACTCGGGAAAGGCAAAGTGCCAAGAGCTTCAAGGCATGAAGAGGGGTGTTGTCACAATGAGAAGGTGGTGGATAGAGTTGGTTACTTTAGAGGGACAAACAGGGATTCAAATACTGACCGGCTGGCATGGAAACTCCACCACTGATGCTGTGGTCTTATTCTGCATCTTCTGTGTTTGTTGTAGACCTAGGGACAGGCCAACTGTAGAAAAGTCAGAGGTTACGGTTGGGTTAGACATATGTATTTTTCAGGAGCACCTTTTGGCACTCATCTGGCACCCCAAGTTCCCAAGGGCTGCACAAACTTTGCGTAGACCAGGTTCCTGAGGCCAAGCAGGTGACATGGCACCCTGCATGGAATGCTCTGGAGATGTGGGAACCAAAAAGGTGACACCAAGATGTGATAGCTGCTCTGGGTACCTGGAACATTCACACAGTTTTCTGTCCATTGGTGTACACTTGCCTCTGGGGAGGATTCCTGCCAGGCGATCCAGGGAACAGATCTCAGCCCACCCCATTAGCCTGTGTGCTGCCCTGGTGCATCCCCAGCCATAGCGCTCAGCAGCAACTCTCTGTGTCCAAACAAGGAGCCTGAGACACCATCCTCAGCAGCCAGATTGGTACTCATTTGCAGAGGAATTAAAAAAAGATGTAGCAATTTCACAATTCAATCAGAATTCATGAGCAGCTTCCTGAAATGATCACATATGGTATCTTGCCAGTAATTAGATGTCTGTCTAAGAAAGCATGATTGATTCGGCATCTCTGGCTTTGTGCTTTCTTTTCCACTCTTGTTGCCACTTAAAGTGGAAATGTAGCTAATTTATTCTGGACAAAGTGGCAGCATAAGAGCTTGGGTGCAAGTGTTGCATTTGTGTCTGAAAGGAGACTCAGGTGGCTCCAGTCCAATACCACCTTATTGAACAGCCAGGTCAATAGTACCTGTGCTCTAACCTCTGCATGCAATTTGTGGGTGCTGCCTATCATTTGACATCTAATTAAGTGCTTTTCATTTCCTCTGGAATGAAATGCAGAGGTTAAACTATGCTTGTATATGGTCAGCTCTATGAATTGCACCTGTGAGGAATAAAATAGTGTGAATACCGCCTGCACCAGCCCATAGCTCATAAATATCGTTTTTTATTACCTCTAAAAAGTAAGATAGAAGTGTCTTAAAATAAGTGCTGAGCAGATGATAGATCAAAACAACTTTAATTAGAGACATGAGGCTATTTACATTGGCTTTTGCTTTTCTAATTTAGCTTTAATTTCCATGCTTGAGAGTATCCAAGCAAACCAAAACTCATGTGGCTTAGTGGAAACTTGTGCTGTTAATGAAAATATCTCTCACCCTGTGCAGCAAAACAGAAAGGAGATGACTAGGAAAGAGCAATCCAGGCGAGGATACGTTATAAAATACTTCAGGTTTGTCACCATGAAAGGGTCCAGAAAGGTTGAAAAGGTCCAGACAGATGCAAAACTTCCAGAAAGATTTTAGAACATCATGGGTCAGTTTGGTACAACCAAAAGCACAGTCTGCAACGGAAGCTCCAGTCACCAGCAGTATATATGCCCATGAAATATCCCGTTGCTTTCACTGTCCACACAGCAGGTGGCTGGCACACCTGGCGAATACAGCCATAGGGAGAGGTTTTAATGAAAAATCATTTTTTGGATGGCTTTTCTTTTCTGGCTGAGGTAGCACACCTTACAGCACACTGACCAGAGCGCCCGTACCCTTCTGTGTGGTGAGGTGGGCATCAGAGTCCAATATGAGCTGAAGGGAGCAGAATCCCCCCATCCACCTGGTTGAACCTGCAGGCTGCATCCCACCCATCCTCACCATACAGCTCTGAGACAACTTGGGGGGCAAGATAAAAATTCAAAACTGCTGAGGTTTCCCTCTGCCTGAAGAAAAAAAGCAGAGGAAAAGGTGGGTCAGAGACATTCCCCTATGTGACCAGTCCCTTCAAGATAAATCCAGTAAGAACAAAACTGTGTTGCCTCTTTGGAAAGAAGATAGGGGACAAAATGACCTGTCTTAAAGTCCTAGACATACAAAAAAGATGGGTAGTCTAATCCTGTTGGCTCAACTTTAAATATTACCATTTTTAAACTATCTGAGATTTTTGGAAGAATGGCTAAAATCATAAACCTAGTACCGGATAAGTGCAATTTCCTTGGGGGAGTATTCGTTTTTTCCTGGCAGGACCAGCAGCTTGGGTCCCTTGCCTTACCTGTGTGAGTGGAAGATAACCCTTTTTAGGCATTTTCTTGATTTCTTTATGACCGCTCTTCCTCTGTTTACCACAAAACAGTAGAAGGTACACAATGGAGGAGAGATGGACAAAGCCCACTGCTGGGTCTGCACTCCTTCTGCACCTCACCTCTGTGCACCACCCCAGGGGAGACTGCTCTGCCTGGGGTTAGTCCATCACCAGCCAAAACAACCCCAGGGTCAGGGAATGCTGAGGACACTGAAGCTGAGTGGGCTCAGCTCTCGCTAACAAGGTCAGTGTGTCCAGCAGGTCAAGTCAAAACACACCGAGGGGCGTTCTTTACCTTCCCACACATGGCTTTAGCCCCTGTGTGCTTCCTCTCCACCTCACCAGAGCAGAGAGGTCAAGACCCCCCTTTGTTGGGGAACAACATTTGCTGTGGTGGTGATAGCCTCCACTCACAGCTAATGGCTTTTGTGATCAATTATACACTCGTGCTGGCATTTAATCAATTCCAGCAGCTGTTTATTCCTACGTACCTTGCACAGCAGTAGAAACCCTGTCTTAACCCTTCCCAGTGAACTGAGTCTTGCCACCACCGCACACCTCGGGGCTCCTCTGTGTGTCTGCATTGCAATCAGCACGTTCCTCTGCTCCATCTCCAGACAGACAGTGGGTACAAAAGTGGGATAGTAACCAGGAGAGGAGATGTCTTAAAGGTCAAATGGCAAAGCTACGTGTATTGAGGAGGGTTGTACAGTGAGGCAGCTGTTTCCTGAGCAGTACCCGTAGTCTTGTGAAGTGGGAGGAAAGGAGCTGAAATCCTAATGAAGTAAATGCGAGTGAGATGTCAAAAAATACTTAGTGGGAGAAAAGGATACGGGTCAAGATTAAAGGGATCTGCTACAGGCCACCCAATCAGGAGTACTGTGTGGGTAAAGACCTATATAGGCACACAGGAGCAGTCTCATGGCCACAGGCCTATGTCCAGGGGGTTGGAATTAGACGATCTTAAGGTCTTTTCCAACCCTAACCATTCTATGATTCTATAACCGTGCAGAAACAGGAGAGGTATTGGAGTTGGGGTAGATGGGCAAATGCCATGGATCTCAGGGGAGTACAGGCACTTTGCAGCTGCTGAAAAGAGAGCCCAAGCATGTCTCTCCATGGCACACCACCCATCTCTTATACATCTGATCATCTCCATGGGGACACAATAACTTTGCTCTGGAAACAAAATCACTGGCTTCAGAAATGGAAAGCAGTCACATTCAAACAACGGCTCTGACCCATGCAAACTTTGCTGCACTTCTGCTCCACTACCCATCAACACTGGCATGCAGGGTAAGGTTCAGGTGTGCCGTGAAAGTGCCTAAACCAAAGATACTCCTCTCTAAGGAAGCCTGCCTTATGGTCTGTGGAGAGAAATAAGCACCCACCATAGCCTGGGATGGTGTCATTCTCTCTCTGGAAGCATCTCCTTTTCACTGGCTGTACAGGTAAATGAGTGTTGCTGTCTGAGATGACCATGTCTCAGCATACTCCTCCTGATCGTCTCATAAATTCCTGCTTGGGCATGGAAAAGGCAGCTGCTGGTCCACCAGTAGACAAGAGCCTCACCAACCAGAGGTTGGGTCACTCCCCAGAAACAGTCCCTTATGGATAGGGTGGGAATTCAGCCTGGGAAGCCACAGTCACCACAATTCCCTTCCTTCTTTAGCTTCTTCTTACCTTCCTGAAATGCTTTTAAGTTTTAGTCTGACCATGCTGTAAACAGGGAGAGAAAATCTCCAGCATTAAGAGGGGCATTTGATATTTTTCCGTATTTTCCCACTCCAAAACTACACTTAATTTACAAGCCAAAATTAAAAGGACGACAGATGCTACCTGTGACTTCAGTTTCAAGCAGAAGCAATGATAAGAACCAGGTGAGAATGAGTAAATTAAACTTGATTTCATCAAACACCTGCAAGCAGTGCGCACACCTTCTAAGCACAGCTCTTGCAACATGTGCATGAAGGACAGCATCCCTGTCTACATAACACAGCCCTTGTGCGCAGGAGCTAATCCTCTTACTTCAGCTGATAAAGCTTGATTAATAAATCATTTCAGACCAAGTGGTGGGTAAGCACTTAGACATTACAGTGTTTATCAGCTGGGCTGCAAAAATGGAATTAGTAATGAGCTTATACAGTAAGATTAGTGCAAGTGACTCTCTCTGCAACGGGAGGGAGGGAGAAGGGCTTCCAATACAGTAGCACAGTGGCATGGAAGATGAATGAATGTGACCTGTAGGAAAGGCTCATAAACCTCTGAAGGAGACCAAACCCACACTGTTCTCTCAGAAACCCAGAACAGGCATAAATACCCTTCCTGAAATCCTGTAACACATGGCTTGAATGGTCACCTATGTGAAACAGGAGGTACACTAATGCGGTGACTTTAATTCTGGAATGAGGGAAAATGCAAACCACAACATTGTGAAGGAGCTGCTTAATGTCCCAGCAGCAACCTCTGTGCCTTGCAGAGGAATGAGAGCAGAGGGCGTGAGTAGGGACAATGACGACCCAGCCAGGATATGCACCTCTTCACTGCCTGCTCCACCAGCTGCCCAAATGTCTGACCCTCCTCTGGGAATTGGTGGCAGGGAGGCAACATTCTCAAACATCGCCATAGCCATCAGCGGTCATGTCTTGGCACCCAGGTCAAGTGGACACAAGCTTCTGTCTCTGAGGAAGAATTGAGAGGACAAATGGTCCTTTAGCAAGGTCCAAATCAAAAAACACAGTTTACCTGCTGTAAGGAAGAGGCTTATTGCTTTGGTCTCAGTAATGCTTTGAGCCTGGAGGGCAAACTGGAAAACCTATGTCTACTGTACCCAATAAAGATGATTGAGAGAATTTCAGGCTGATATAAGGCAGGAAAGGAAGGCAGAAATGCACTGCTACATCAGCGTCAATGTGCCACAAGTGAGCAGACAGGGACTCATAAACTGGAGGCTGGAAAATAAAACCTGATTAGACACGTAACTCGGAGCCAGGAAAAGTTTTTGTCAATGAAATAAAGAGGACTCACTTTTCCTCTCTCCAAGCATTACCCATAAAAGGCTGCACCTATATTGCTTCTCGTTCTGTTGTGTTATCAAGTCTATATGCTCACTTCTTTTTCATCACCCCCACCCCCCATTCCCTAGTGTTCTTGTTTCTAAGGAAGAAAAATACATGTAATCAATTTCATGAATTTCACTTACCTTTTACCAACAATGGACTTTTTCAGAAATAGCAATAAAAGTGAAAAAAGATTTTTTGGAAGCAACTTCTTAATTATTTTCTTTTAAGACTTTCTTCTGTCCAGGGTCTGATTAACACTCGGCAATCAAACTCAGAAAAGACCCACTGTTAAAAGGAAAATACAAATATCACAGTAGTTTCTTTCAAAGCACCTCCAGCTTTCTTAGGGTAGGCCACCTCTTCTCCCCTGTGCCTCCATTCCACATCCCATTCCAGAGAGGATGAGGAGCAGCAAGCTGGCCAGGACACAGAGGAGATCAGAGCCTGCGTTTGTGGGGCTACCTGAAGCCACCCCATCTATCCCTATGAGGACACCTCCCCAGGGAGTCCTTGTGCAGCTTGGCAACAAGTAGCTGGGTCCAACTACTCTCCCCTACTCCTGTTTCTTCAGCAGTTGCATCCTTTCTTATGGATTCCCTTTCCTGTGGAATAGCTGTTATTCATGCTGTATGCACCAATTCTTTAGATATGAGCCTGGATGTGGCCTTTCAGCCCAAGGGCAGGCTTGAGCCAGGGCAGTGTGTTTATCCACAACTAGGTGCTGAGCTCCAGTGCACCCTTGTGCTTTTCAGGGCCATGCTGTAATACCCCAGTGACCATCCAGGCCCCAAAATCCCTCAGATTCCTCCTGCTCACTCTATCTCTTTAACGGTCTCACAGTTATTTAATTTAGCTCCTTGGAGTTTCATTTTCATTTTAATTTCCCCTGTCTCTATTTCAACATCTGCAATCAGCCTTAATTGAAGTTCTTTCTGGGCTGAGCTGTGAGACGTGTAGCTGGTGAACATTGATCTAAATCATCCCTCTGCTTTCTTAATTCTGCAATTAGAGATACTGTATTACTTGAAGAGATTGTCTGAAGGCAGAAATTGCTGTTATGTCAATGCTCTGCTTGGAAGGGGAGGCTCCTCGGTGGCAGACGTTAAAGCATGAAATACATGTAGTGTGTAGCCACAGACCCCAAGTTCATGATGGACCATAGGCCTATTTGTGTGGACATTTGTGTTAAGTTTTACAAGATCCCACCTGCTCACCCCTAGCTGATTTTGCTGTGACAGAGCCCAAAATGAAAAGAGGAATGGGTTATGACCCAAACGTGCAGTCAGTGACTCAGACCAGAAGTATCTCCTGAGTATCACAGAGCAAACCCCGCAAAACTTGGTGGATCTGAGACACTTCTTCTCTGGAAATCATTAAACCCCAGAGAACCAAGATAATTCTAAAGCACTAAATTTATCTATTGCAATGCAACTTCAGACTATTAGGTAGATATTCTGGAAATTACATATTATATTATGACTTCCATCCTCAGATGTGTTATATGGCAAAACCTAGTTTATTATTTTTGTCATAAAACACAACAGCTTTGTCTACTGTAGCTGAGGCTGAATCATGATCTAAATCAGCGTCTGTTAAGGAAATGTTAGACCAGTAAGATATCCAAAATTACTGGAAACAATGGAGCTCTTGAGATGTTCTGACTTTGTGACATCCGCTGTCCCAGCAGTCATATGTATTTAATTTGAGATTGCTGGATTAATTCTTTATTTTTTTTCCCTGTAATTTGCTAAACAATCTAAGATCTCTCTGCTCTTCCCATTTAATTCTGTCTTGCTCTGTGAAGTAATACCCTTTAGGGCCTACAGCACATTTTAAGAGATTACTTATTACCCTCCTTTGTGTCAGTAGTGTTTCCTTACGGACAGGAGAACACTCTGATTTTAGCTTTCATCTCTCCACTTCCTTGGAACACACCAATAATTTTATTTCAGCAGTTTTTCCAAGTAACAGAAGTGTTCATAAGAACATTTGTAGATGGTTTTGGAGTCACTATCAACAGCTATTGCATGTCCTCATTTCAGGTACTCTTCTTGACCTTGATCATTGATCCCTCTCCTTACTGTGCCTAGTAGCAAAGTTACAGAAGAATCAAGGTAACATGTGAGAAATTTGCATTCAAGCTCACATCAGAGATTTTTGGCAGCCAGGTTTTCACCTTGAAATAAATGGGAACAGATCTTTTGTACCACCTGAAATAGTCACCTCTCGCTTATCCCCCACAATATTCCTCCATGCAAAAGCTTGGTGCCAGTGGTCTAGAAAACAGCTCTGCAGAAAAGGATGCAGGTGTCCCAGTGGACACTAAGTTGAAGAGCGGTCAGCAATACATCCTTGCAGCAAGGAACGCCTCTTGCATACTGGGCTGCATTAGCAAGAGTGCAGCCCACAGGTCCAGGCAGTGATTTTTCTGTTGCACTCTGTTATGACTCTTGGGCACTCAGGGCCCTGGCAGAAGACAAGATGAAGCCAAGTTCTTCTCAGAGGAACAGGACAAGATACAGCAGACACAAGCTGTGGTGTGGGAAATACCAATTACATGTAAGGAAAAACAGGGCTCCCAATGAAGGTGTGAAGGGAACCAAAACACAACCAAAATTTGACTGTACAAGTCAAGCCACCTGATCTTGGTATGTCCCAGGGCTAGACAAATCCACAGATTCCTTCCAGCTGAAATCTCTCCATGAACCAGTGATCCCACATCCTCCTTGACTCCCTGACCAAACCAATCAGAACAACGAACATGCATCACTAACAAAACCAGCAAATATAAAGCAACTGTTGTGAAGTTAATAGACTTAACACTAGTACAAAAGAAACCTAACACCTCTTTGTACTGGAAATAAACTGACAAGCAGTTTTATGCCCATCAAACACCAAAAAAAAACAAACCCTCAGTGACTCCATTTCTCACTGCTCTGTTCACACCAACATTTTAAGCTATCAGCACTGTAATACCTAAAAAATGCTTTCTTATTTAGCAGCCTTATTAAACCCTGGAGACTGATTTAAGCTCCTAGGTTGTTACATTATTAAGCTTGTCACTCATTATGAGATCAGTCTGAGTTTATTGTAGCTCTGAGCTGCAGACTATTAAATGCCAAAATCGGCATTTACATAACATTAAGACAGCACAGGCCAACAGAAAGTTGGGGGAGTCAAAGCGTAAGCTGGCACTTCATCATTCATGCTCATTGAAGGGGAAGAAGCTGGCTAACAAGAATCAGTGACAGAGCCTGGTTCTTCATGGTCTTCCTCCCACAAGGAAGAGCCATTCCACAGCATCTACCTCCATGGTGATGGATGAGGCTGTATTTGTAGGCCTAGGGGACTCCAGGTCCTGGAGGAGGTAATGGCCACAGAGCAGCTGGGATGGCTGACAGGGAGCTGGAGCAGTTTCTGTTCTCTTGGCAGGAGCAGCTTCATCCCATTTTTCTCAGGGAGTTCCCTATCTGGCTCTCTTCTGATGGTGTTTCAGATCCCAACCTTGTGATACGAAGTAAATATGTCAGCTGAGACAAATTACGCTTTTAAGGTGAAGCTTAACCAATCTTTCAATCAGGGCGGTGGTATCTTCTGAAGAACAGACAGGAGGTGTCCATACCAACAGCCAACATTCATTTTGTGCTTTGCAGGGTCTGGTATGCAGATGCTGTGGGTGCAGAGCACCCATTTGCCCAGGCCCCCATCCAGCTGGAAGTGGATCCGCAGGACTGCACATTGCTTATTGCCTGTGAGGTATCCCCAGCCTGGAAATGAGAGTGGCTCTAACGTGTGTCTGCAAGAGCAGCTCACCCACTAGCAGTGACCAGGTCTGCAAAGTACGCACAAGCTTTTTTTTCTCAATAGTAGTGAACAAATGGGCTCTCAGGACAAGTTCAGATCAACACTGGTGTTCAGCCTGCTCCCTATGGGACTTTGTTCCTGCTATAGGAGGCAAGCCTTCGCATACACAAGGAAGGACAGCAAAGCAGACAACCACTGTTGTTGGAGGCATTTAGGAGAGATCTTACATTGGCTCTCTGCTGATGGACTTTACCACATTTTAAATGGTTGCTTGGTTTGCTTGCAAAGAATTGTTGTGCATTTGATTTTCTCTTACATACCTTCAAGTTTATATAAAAGTAAAAGTGATTTCTGACCATCTCTTGAAATGCTGCTTCTCTAGGGTACACCTTCTATATTTAATTACTAGTTACTTTACTTCTCCCCCAGCAATTCTAAATTCTCTGATGTATTTTTTAAAAGGACCCTGCAAAAACTGAAATCCCCATTTTTAAAAGATTAGAGATTTATGTAACTGAGGATAGGTTTTTTCTACAGAACACACATTTGATCTGCCACCCATTTAATTTCCTTGCCATAACAAGGGTCTCCTATTTGATGTTAATAGCAGATATTCTCCAATTCTTTTCCTAAACTGTTCTTCTTTACAGTTTATCAGGATCAAAGAGCAAACACCATACCTTCTGATCAAACATGGATTTATTCTGTGGCTCTAAACTTCTCCTTTAATTATCTGGCCATTAAGAGAACATGTCTAATGTGCTCCTGGTGAGGTTATCAGCTGCTTCATCCTCCTGTTCAGTCCCTCTGGTCATGTTATTGTCCTTCTCTTTAATTCCTCTAATGAACTGAGAAAGAGAAAAATTATGTTGGTAAATTAATGTGCGAGGGAAGGTTTCCCATACTGTGTAGGAAGACAAGGAAGCTCAAAAGTCTGGTAAGCATATACAGCAGTGAATCAGCATCTGAATGAACACAGGGTCATCAAAACCACCTTTTGCTCAGCTACTCAGCAGTTCATTCACAGTCACAATAGCTTTTTCTTGCAGAAGGTCCCAACACAGTATCATGTTGGCTGTAGAAGGCATCTAAAGGTCAAGTCCCTGTTTATGAGCACTGTTTCATCCGTATCACAGGGAATGGGACCTGAGCTTTCACTCATCCTAAGCAACCCTACTGTGGTACTGACAGTGATGAAGATTGTGTGGCCACATGTTTATTACTGTTAATTTATCAACAGGTGGTATTGGAGGCTCCAGCATTTGTATTCAGAAACTCTCTCATCAGCCTTTGTGCTCAGCATTTTCAGGTTAACACCAAATTAACCCCCCAGAGTCTTACTTGGTGTTTTCTCAGTCTTTATTCCAAGATTGGTCTGAAGATAGACGAGGCTGTACCAGAAGAAAGAATGAGCCAGGCTCACATCTTCCTTTCACTAGGTACCAGGACTTTTGGACAGGGAGCAAATCCATGATGTAAAGTTGAGATACGTTTGAGAAGAGTGACTTTAATTACAAAATCAAAGCTGGGCCCATGTTGAGCTTCTCAAGAAACATCCCGTGTTTCAACAAGACAGTTGCTAACTAGAGGGGTTTCCAGGTTCAAAACCACATCCCAAAGGCACTAGACAATTTACTAACACCCAAATGACCTATGTCCTCATCCATCATGCATCTCAACATGGGCAACAGCAGTGTTCTCATAGATGCCAGCTTTGGAGATTGCTGCTTTATTTCATTGCTGAAGTACAGTTTGTGTACCTGAGAGGTTTTTTGGTTTTCACCATCTTTTTCACTTGGTCTAAACTTAACATGCCTTGTCATAAAGTTTTGAAAGGCCTTAGCTTCATTTTGACAGAGAAGAGCCCAACCCTGTTGTGAAATGTCATACTCCCAGCTTTCTCTGTCAAAAACAGGAGTTCTTAAAACCACTCACAAGCAGTTTATTAACATAACTGCAGCTGAGGCAGCTTGCTTGGTAACAAAGACACTATCCTCCATATAATTGTCTGACACAACAGACTTTCCTCCTTCAATGGAAGTTCCCACAGGGGAACTTTCTCAACAAATAATGCTGGGTATTGAACACTCCTTTGTGTATCTTCTGTTCAGTAGAAAGGAACTACAGAAAAACTGTGATAGAGCATCAGGCAAAGAGGAGGGTTCAACAAATGCGAGCCCATTAAATACATCCTGAGTGCTGTCCTTACTTGGAGTAACTTTAATTTTGCTAGTGAGTTGCTTAAACCTGGGTGTTTATGAGTTTTTATTGTCAGTGCCTTTAACAACTCCTGCCACTAGAGCCGATTAAAAAATTTAGCATTTGAGGTCTTAGAGCTATGCTTAGAGTTCGAGCATTCAAAATCTCAGTACATAAAACCTATGAGAATTACAGAAATGTTAACTTTCAAAGGAAAAAAATCATCATTATTGCTTGGTAAATTGGTTGTGTTACAGAAGAACAACAGGTCCGACACACAAAAACTTAATTGTTTATTTTCCGACTGATATCCAAATAATAAAACCTCCTTTAATTTTAAAATATTCTCCGTGTTCCTAACTTGGAGCTGTTTAGGTGAATGGCCATATCCACTTCAGCTTCAAGGTGGGCATCCAGTTATCTTTGCCTACTTTACTGATACCTTTCTACTTGGAAACCCTATAGGCAAAAGCATTAAAAATTTAAAGGTACCTATAGAAAAGAAAAAAGGCTGAAAATATGTCTCAGATAATTAAACAATGCTATTCATGTATTTTCCCAACTGGGTCTCCACATCATGCTGACACATTGTTCATGGCATTTCCCCCTTGCCTGCTCCTCTCAAGAGCACGACTTTCAGAAACTTCCTAAGTTTAATCACATCCTGCAACAAAGCTCTGAATGGGAAATTAAACACACTACAAGAGATGCTGTCACTGAAAAGTGACAGGCTCGGAAGACCTTGCTGTGAAATTCAGGAGGCATAACAGCTGATGTCACCAAGGCAGTGGAGTTCTTTCATGTCCAGCTTATGATTATCAGTGAAACTGGACAAGCAACACTTGGCCCCAGATCTTCGTGTGCATCCTTATGGACTTCACAGAGGTAAATATTCTCTGAACTACTTCCTAATCCAAGCCAGAGACAGTGGGTACTCTGAGTCTCCCAGGCTGCTCCATGTCACTTCCACAGGACCTCGTGCCACTGAATAAGCAGGCTTCTACCTTGACTGATTTCAGAGCAGCTGCTTTAGGACCTTCAGTTTTTCCAGCATTCAGCATCAGAGGTGGATGCTCCCAAAGAACACATAGGCTGGCAGTGTGGACATGTTCCCAAGAGCCATATAACTCTACATGTGTCATGGTTATCTCTACCTTTCCCTGGGGTGACAAGCACTGTACAGATGCAATGATGGATCTCTTCCATGATATCTCTACCCCCAAAAAAGGCAGAAGCCCATGCCTCCTGCTCCTGCATGATGCAGCAGTCTGAATATGAAATATTAGCATGGTTGTATACCAGAACACATTCTTTGTTGCTGGCTACCTCATGAGGCAAGCAGTGGGAATTATGCACACAGATGTGTAGTGGAAAGATGTCAAGAAGTGTTTCTGGGAGGAGACCTTGGCTGTGGTGGGTGAAGGGCTAGAGCCATGCTGGGCCATCACATCATGAGGCCAGGGGTGGAGGCAAAGAATGGAAATATGAAGCTGGAGATAGGTTTTTCATTGCTGTTGGTAGGTCCATCACTAGAGGGAGACCAAGGTCTACCCTATGGCTGGTGGGCATTCACCTCACCTCTGACCTTTGACTTAGCATTTTCTTTCTTTCCCCCAGACATGTTTGGGGTCCAGTCCAGGGGGATAGTTTGATGTGATTACTACTACCATGCATCATCATCTGCAGGGATGGTGCATCAAACCCTCAGGATTTCCTCCCAGTTTAATGCCACGGATGTGGTACAGACTTTCTAAGCACTACCATTTTTGTGAGTTTATTATATGACTTAGAGAAGAGTATTTGGTCTGGTGTTGGGGGATAAATGTCTACATCTGAAGTATATCCATTAGGCTTCAAATACCAGCTGAGCTTTGCTTGGGAAAATATGTTATTGCTATGCTTTAAACAAAGCCTTAAACAGTAGTTTTGTATATAAAAGCTTTATACATTGGGCTTGGAGTTTTCCTCTGTTTCACATGATGGTCAAGATGAGATTTGCTCTGAAGGTTTATCTTGCTTTTGTGCCAGCAGCATGATGGAAAGAACATTGCTGAAACACACTAGAGGTGTTGGCCAGGGTTGGGGGGCACAGCCAATATCCTGCACCTCTGCACCTTCAGCTGGTGCTTTGTGGTGAGTCCTGGGGGATATGGGAGAGGGCCTGTGCCAGGGCTGTTTCCCCATCATAACTCTAACCATCACACCCAAAGAAGAGGTGGCCATGCAACAACTAATGTCCATTTTAATCACAATAGGATAACCACACCTGCACAACAGGTAATGCAAACTATTTGCTTCATGAGTAACAAGCAACTGGGAAGGGATCTCAGATAAAATTTCATGCCAGCTGGTCAGTTTACTTTCCTAAGTGAGGTGCTGTTTTTGTAAGAGGACTGGTAGATGCACTGCCTAGTTTGAAACCTATACGTCTATTCTGACTTCCAAGATACTCTGATGGTTGACATTGCTTGTCAAAGTCCTGGAGCACATGTGTGAATTGAAATTTGCTTGCAGCTTGTCTTTGCTGGGTGCCGGTGACCTCTCCACCATGTCACTCCTCCAGGAGCAGCTGCTGCAGAAGTATTTGCATTGCAACCTGATGAGGCTCATAAAATGCTCTAAGTGTAAACATGATCAGATTCATAAAGAAGTATGTGTCCAGCAGCAACTAGAGGCTGTTATCAAAGGAGACAGTGACAGCCACCATTCGTCATTTGGTAAAAGGGCATAGCTCATGTCTCGGTCCAACCTTCATTCTTATGCAGCCAGTGGGATGTCTACCCTGCTGGGGTGCAGCCAAAGATGCAAGGGATGGAGCCTGCTGGAGAGATGCCATCAAGCTATGCTCGTCTTGATGTAGGCAGTAGTAGAGGATGGTGTGGGGCTGGCAGCAGGAAAGCACTGCCTTGGCCCTGTCTTCGCTCCAGTGTGCCAGCCACTGGTGGAGAAAGTTATTGATTTATTAGCGTTTGCATCAGATTTCATTGCTGCAGCTGGTCTCTGCTCCTGTGTTGCCGAAGGTCCGTCCTCCCATGCACTCAGCTCCCTGGCAGGGAACTGCTGAATGTCTGTGTGCCTCTCTTTTTCACACTTTGGCTGTTTTGTCATTTTTGTTGTCTGCCAGATGAGATTTACAGGCCCATGACCCTGCCTGACAGGTAGAGAGTGCTTGAAGACTTCTGCACACAGGCTGCACTGATGAACTTGTCTCCTGCTTAATGTAAGTGGGAAACCAACCAATGCTACCCTTTCTATGATCACTGGATAAAAATAAAGTGTTGCCCTGTTAATCAGTTCACTGTGCAGTCCTCAGGAGAGGTTTTCAAGGGAAAGAATAGAGAATTAAGGGTTTAAAACCATATTGGGATTCCTGCGCATAATTCCTTGCACTGTGTTTGTAAAATGCACCCTTCAAATCACACTCTTTCTGGCTCCTGACAAAATCTAGTCAGCAGTTAATCTTGTTGCAAGATAAATTCATCAGCCAAAGCAGCTTGTGATTGATTCATTTAGCCACAGTATTAGCTCATCAAAACACAGCCTCACTGCCCACTAGTCTCCTCCTTAGCCCCAAGAGGAATCATGGAGGGAATAAGCCACCTTGTTCCTGTCCCAGTGGGGTTTTGGAAATACCTATTGTCCATAAGGGATTAAACTTTACAGCAACCTTCCAAGCCCAACCATGTATGTACCTCACCTGTCTGCCCTGGACTGAACATCCCGCTGAGAGAAGAGCACATAACACTGGGAAGGTTTAAAATAGCTGCTTCATTTAATCTGGCTCTTTCATGTGCAGTGTACCTGAACACCCCTGAGTCTTTTTAGGTGTTGGCAAATATATTGGTCATGGCTGCTGATATGGACTTTGCAAGCTAGAGGTGCTCCTGAAGCATCTCTTCCACATCAGTCATGTCACCCAGCAGGGCTCCTGCCCCTTTGGCTGGTCCTCAGGGCCCTGATCTCCACAAAGCTCCTTACAAGCCTTGCAGAAAACCAAGGCCCGTCTGAACATGCCCTGAAGTGACAGCACACTGTAAATGACTGGTTGCTTTTAGGGCTGTGAGGATCTTTTATGTCCCTCACTTCACAGACAGTAACATCAAAGCCATGTTTATGAATCTGGAGGAAGCACAGGGTTTTTCCTGGTCTTGGCCTGAGACATATCTGCTGAACCAGGGAGAAGTTTCCTTGCTCTGAAAAGCAAAACCTTCCTAAACCTAAGTACTGGATAGAAACAGGGAGGTATGAAAAAGCAGACCTGAAAACTAGAGATTTTTAACAAATCAAAAGGCTTATGAAATACCTGAGTGAAGGAAACAACACCATGAGGAGCAAGTCATGGTGAGATGTGACCAAGTTCACAGTTCAGCTTGTCTGCCTCAGCGCAATGCGCAAAGTTTGTTTCCTGTCACCATTTGTGCTCAGATTGGGTAAGTAACATTACAGCCTGGCTTTTCTGGATGCTTAAAGCCACCCAAGGAGCATCATGCCACTTGTTTCAGAGGAGCACTTGGCAGTTCAGTGTTAGTCGAGGTCAAGTCACTGGCATGTGTGGACAAAACTTCCTTGGAAATGTAATTCATGGCTTAAATAAATAACAGTTTGGTTTATTATTGCTTAAAGTAGAGAGTCAGAGGGCTCTCCACAGATTTAGCTTAGCAGTAATTCCCATGGAATTCCAGCACTGAGTGGCTTCAACTGGGAATAGCCCCTTTAATCTAAACTGGCATGTTGTTAACTGCAGCAAAATTGCAGGACCGGCTGATGGAGCAGTTCTGTACTGCTGTCAGACAACATGAGAGCTCTGCAACAGTCGAACTTATCTGTCAAAGCTACCCAAATACGGCAGCGGTCTGCCACGAGAACGGTCAAAAAGGGTGCATTTTTCTGTCTTGAAATAAACATATATTCCACCAACATCATTTGCTGTAATTTTAAATCTACACAGACTGCTACTTTATCTAGTAAGTGAGGACAAAGAACAATGGGCAGAAACCAACATAGCAGCAATGCTCTTCACTTGTTTCCCAGTCATGCTTGAGAAGAAGCTGTCAACAGCAGTCAATAGCGCTTGAATGTCATTCCACGGAAATGAAGTCCTTTAACAATGTCTTGTTACCAGAAAACCATTCTGCAAGGTCTCCTTAGGAACATTTGCTCATATACAGGGTCCATGTCAAGTTCATATTTAGCCTGGTAAACCACAAGTGCTGTCTTTGCCCTGCTTTCACACCATGATGCTCACTACAAAACCACCCTTACTGCTGTCGAAGGTGCTGCCAGCACCCATCCCAGTGGCCATGCTAAGTAGAATCCCTCAAGGAATCCCCCTCTGGTGTGATTACCTCTCTCTGTGGGCATCACGGAGAGACAACAGGGTTTTCAAGGTCAGAGTAGGACTCACGCTGCAGAGTAAGCCACTAAAGTTTATGTGTCAATACTGCTTCAGTTAAGAACAGTTTATGTGTCAGTACCGCCTTCCACTCTTTGATGACTCTCCTCAACTCAGGAGAACTTTTCAATCCACTCTGGAGCACATAAACACATTTGGTCTGGTGACTTATTCCATGGATGGAAGTAGGAGGTGAGACACCTCTCATGGAAACGCCTACAGGATGACACCTCAGTGTAGGTGGTGCGATTGGCAAGTTAACTCCCTCCCTGGAGGGAGAAGCAGGGATCTGTGGGATTTCAACCATTGGAGTTCCCACCAAGGAAGGAAGGGTCAGTTCACAGCACACCACAGGAGGAGATACGACCTCAGAGTCATGCAGTGATCACAGTCACATCAGGTAGCAGCCAAGAGCACTGAGCATTGACATTTTCAGGACAGATGACTATGGAGTCTGGGCTTGAGGTCAGCATAACCATTTACATGGTCTAATGTGAGGTGTCCCTGCCCATGACAGAGGGTTTGGAGCTAGTCCATCTTAAGGTCCTTTCCAACCCTAACTATTCCATGATTCTACTCTATAAGGATCAATCCAAAATTTAGCTGGGATGGAAAAGACAGGAATTTGCTATAAGTGACCACTAGTGCAACTTGCTGTGAAAAAACTCAGTTTTTCTGGAATCATGGTTCAAGATCCTTGCCTGGCTGCAGTCTCATTCATCCACCATCCAGTTATAGCCTCAGATCACAGGCAACTGCGTTTGAAGATTAATGACCAGACAGGTTGGCAAAGGGGAAGGCTGATCCAGCTGGGCACTGCATGGAGGTCAGCAGCTCAATGTCAGAAGCAAACCCATGGCAAACAGGCCATGGCAAACCCCAGCATGCCAAAGAAGCCAGTGCTTTGGGAAGGAGTCAGGGTGGAGTTGGTAGATGATGCCTGTGGGAAGGAATGTGAGGAGTTGCAGTTTTGCTTGGAAAAAGCAGAGGAATTGAAAGGCAACAGGGAAATGGAGGTGGATGTAGAGGACCCCAATGTTTTGTCCTGCCATTTGGGGAAGATTGTAGTGTTGCGGGTGGGAGATGTGGCCATTGCAGCAGCATGGAGGCAGGGTATGGGGAAGCAGAAGTTAGCACAGCATCTTCCTGGGTGCCGCAGAGCTGTGGTCTGGCTGGGCTTCATCCAAGCATGGTGAACTATACGCTGTCCTGGGGGAAATGCTGCACTTCTGTACTTCAGCTGTAAAATTGCATGTCAAAGCTATCATCACCTTATGTTGACTTGTTTTGAGCAAGTCATGTGCCTCATCAGAGCATTGTCAGTAGGCAACTTCAGCTGGCTTTGTAAGTGAAATGCCATGGAGGACTCGCCTACAAATGGAAGAGAACAGTATTTGTAAGCAGGCTCCTGTTCTCTGCTTCCACCTCAGTGTTTGCTAAAACCGATCATTTGTATTTTCTCATCTGCATGTCAAGTTTTCCTTACTTTTAGACCACAAGCTGTTGGCAAATCTCACCAACTCTGTGTATTCAGCAGCAAGAAGTACAAAGTCCATGTGTTTGACAGAGGCTCCCAGGTACCTTGATAATTATAAAAGTAAATAACAATAAGATGACTAATTAACCTCTGCATATTTTATATGCGAATGCACAGCTGTCATAGGCTCAAAAGAGCAAAACGTGTGAAATTAATGTCTTGTTGGTATCCATTAATTAATTCAACACCTTGTTGGTAAGACCAGGCTGGCTCCAGAGTCATGGTGTCAAAAAACAGGAATTGCCCTAAATGATGTTTTTAACTTTACCAATATTTATGTCATGATTTCACATTGAAAAATTAACCTTTGATGTAGAAGAGTAACTCATACAAATGCTCCACTTTCTCCTGCTCAACCCAGAGACAGGAACTGCTCTTTGTTTCTTATTCTGGGAGATAACAGCCTGTGTAACAAGAGGAGCTATGGAGAAGTCCTATGGGATATGACAGCCCTCTTGCAGCCTTGAGTCTGAATGTGGGAAAAAATCAATTCACCACCAGTGAGCAAGCAGCTTGTTGATCTCTCTGCAAAAGACAGGAAAAGCTACAGCCCAAAATCATGAGGTTTAGCAAAACTAACACCTTATGAAATCATTCCAGCACTGCTCAAGGACACTTTGCATGAAGCCAGTGATCTTCATATCAGCCATCTGAAGATCATCAGAAGCACTACATGCACTTAAGCTACTTAAACTTGCCCACATGGAGAATAATCCCCTTCCCTGACATCCAGTACCTGATGCAAGACCCACAGGACTAAACTCAAGTTCCACAGCCTGAACATCACCCTGAAGGCAAGCATGTTTGGCCTTCAAGAAGCAAGCAGGTTGCCCCTTCTGAGGGGCAAGAAGGTTGTCCTTTCTTATAAAACACAAGAGGCTACAGTGAGGCAACACCCCACATAATGTAAATGCTTGGAACACTTTGTCAAAGGGCTGGGAAAGGAAGCAAATTAGGCTGCTCCATATTCTGCTCTACTCAGCAAGCAGCAAGATGTTGCACAATTGCTGCTTCCTTTTCCCAGCCATATTTCAAAATAAATCAATTACTGCTGATTTTGTACAGAGCTGCGTAGAGTTAGAAGTTCCCTGAGGGTTAGGGACGCTCAGGGAACACTGTGTGAGGGAACTCCTTGTAAAGGAACTTGCCTGAATCCCAGCACTGGGTTGCAGAAGACACCAGGCAGAAGAGGGAAGGCAGAGGTCTGTATGAGCAGCACATGGAACAAAAGCAATTCTTCCATGCAAGAACTTGTATGAAACAAGTACACAACAGGCTACAAGAAGGTTGTTGTTTATGCAGAAAGTCATTAATCTGTGGTTGGACACAGTTTCCAGGGCAAGCAGACATAAGCGTGACAGGAGGGCCCTGTATACATCAGCAGACACAAAGACACTCCTGGCTTAGGAAGATCACAAATCACAGATCACTTCGAAGTGGGAAGCACTTCGGGGAAGTAACACTGGAAGTATCTCTGCTGGAGATGGGATACAGGCCTGCATGATTCTTAGCCTGACACAGTCATTCTTCTATTTTCAACTTAGGACAGTCAACCTTTGAGTAAAAAAGTAAAGAAGTCTAGAAGTTACCAAAATGCTATTTACACAAATGCTGAGGAGGAAAGTTAGAATTGCAGTTTTGGACTTGAGCACCTAAATTCTTTCTGTGCCTCACCTGAAGCATTTACACCGCCTGATTCACTGAGGACTTCACTAATTCTCTTGCATTTTTGTAAGGATCCAGTCCTTCATTTTATCACCATAGCATATACATTCCTTAATCCTAAACTTATGAGTTTACTTTTACTGCCTTAAAAGGTTTTAATTATGTGCATGCTATTGAGTGATTAAGGTCATGCTATATAAATGATATGTCTGCCCTATCATTATGCCCACAATCACTGTGTCACCTGGATATTTTTCTCCAATCACATATTTTCCCCTCAATTTATGATAGCTCCATGATCCTATGATAAATATAGAGCATACATCTTTGGCAAAGGAATAATGCCTGAAAGGAAAAATTGGCTGATAATTCCTAACTAAAATATAGTAATTAGTTTTTTGAGACTAGCCAGGTAGTTTTTAATCCATTTAATGTGTCATACCACTTTTTATGCAAACTTTTAACAAAGTTAGAGCATACCATGTGATGATAACACTTGAAAAAGCATAACTACAGTGCATTCAGTTGACCTCTATCAGCTAAACTCATTAGCTCACTGAAGAACAGTATCACAGTAATTTAAGAAAGAACTATTCTCCATGAAAGCCTCTTGATTGTTGCCAGTATTTTTCAGTTCATAAATTCAACTGATATTCAGGAGGGACATGAAGGGTGGCTGCTGTTGGACAGAAATCACAGAGAAATACAACACCAGCAGCACTCGCAATAGCATGTAGATGTGTCAGGATTTCTTGGCATCTGTATGTGTGTATATAAAACCTGATTTATATAAATGAAAATAAATAAAATAAAACTAAATGCATAAAGAATGTAACACAGCTATCTGGGAAAATCTGAAGAATAAGTGGCTGTGTATGGTAAAACTGTAACCCTGACAATAATTTATAAGCTGCAATGAAGAAATAGCTCAACATTACATTTTCAACAGTGTGGGAAAAAAAATACTCACAAAAGGATAGAAAAAGGAGACCATGGAGGTAATTTTTACCTGACTGGTGAAATTAGGTAGGGAAACTAAAATACTGAATGCAGCTTTCATTGGCAACATTTTTGAATGGATGCTTGATGACGAGAGAGGTTTTAGGAAGAAACCACAGAAAGATCTGAGAAGTGATAAAGTTGCCTAACTAGTATGAGAACCAAGAAGCTCCATCTGTTTAATTTCATCTAAAAGAAGATCAAAAGTTGGTTTGATCACAGATCATAATTACATTTAAAGGAAGGAAATCTTTAGAAGAAAGGGTCATGAACCAGAACAAGTGGCTGAAAGTAACAGCCAGAGGATTACTGATGGATTCTGGAACACAGTTTTTTTCATGGTGATTAACCACCCAGGCAAACTAATGAAGGAAGGGTTCATACCTTGGTGGTTTTCTGAGGAGTAAGAATCATGGCCACCATTTCCTGCTGTCAATGTGTTGTCGTGGTTTAAACCCAGCCAGACAGCTCGTTCACTCTCTCCCCCCCTTTTTGCCCTCCCCCTGCTCCCGGAGGGATGGGAAGGAGAATCAAAAGAATGCAACTCCCTTGGGTTGAGATAAGAACAGTTTAGTAACTAAAGTATAACACAAATCACTACTGCTATCACCAATAATAATAATGACAAGGGAAATAACAAGGGAAAAGAATACAACACCTCACCACCCGCTGACCAATAACGCGCCCCACCCCAGCCTGACCAAACACCAACAAATACCTCGTCCAACCCCACTGTCCTCTAGCCCTTCCAGGGTAACTCCCAGTTACATCCTGGGCATGACGTGCTGTGGTATACAATACCTCTTTGGCCAGTTTGGGTCAGGTGTCCTGTCTCTGCTTCCTCCCAGCTTCCCCTCCTCCCTGGCAGAGCATGAGGCCCACAAAGTCCTTGGCCAGACTAAAACATTTGAGCAGTAACTAAAACCATTGGTGTTATTAGCACCGTTCCCAGGCCGAAAGTCAAAAACACAGCACTGCACCAGCTACTAAGAAAGAGAAAAAATGACTGCTACTGCTAAACACAGGACACCAGTAAACATGGATCGCAGTTGAGCAACTCATTTCTTCTACCCCTCATGTATTCTGGATCAAAGACCCATCTGCGCCTTCTCTCTAGAAAGTGGTGGAGAAACAACTTCCCCACCATAGCTGACCCTGCTAAAGCAAATCTGCCTCCCTTGACACCCTCCTATAAAGGAGCTGGAGTCTGCAGCCATTGACCACAGAGCAATGACAGCACTGGGCTGCTGCAGAAGCCATGCAAGGGGTTCATCAGTAAATGAGGCTCTAGAAGATGCTTACCAGGAATCCAGGCAGGATCCTGCCTGCAGTCTGCAGTAAGACTCAGTAAAAACGTCTCCACAGATAAAAATGAAACACTTCAGGCTCAACAAACCAGTGTTGCATTTTGTGACATTAGTTTGGATCTTGCCAAGCAGCCATAGCAAGCAGTGCAAGTGACAGGTCACTGGACCTGTGCACAATGTGAGAAATGATTGATGCACCTTCAACTGAGAGGCACCACTGATGGCTTTTATTAGTTCTACTGAGCCATAAACCCCCATCACACTCTTTCAGTTGTACCTGGGAATTTACATCTCATCCCACCCTTTTTCCATAACAACAACTATTATTATTTGGGGTACAAAGCAAAAATATATAGTGCTTCTGGAGATGCCTACACTATGACTTTGCAGCTGTCAAATCCACTGTCTGCAGAGCAGGTGTTATTTTTACCACATGCACTCAAGGAAACAGCTTACCCTGGCTATGGTTTTCAAGAACGCAGCCATAATATTTCAACTATGTGTACTATCATCATGACAAGTCTGTCAGTCAGTCTGTCTTGGGAGCAGCTTTATTTTTCCTGCATTAGCTTTCTGTGATCAGACCCAAGAGCCTCAACGTGGCAGACACTCCATAAAAAAAGCAGTGAAAACCCAGTTCCTGCCAAGGCTCTTTGCATTCATTGCAGATCCTTTGGAAAGGCTGCTGGAGAAGAGAAGCTCTCACAAGAAGACCGTTGTGGTGGTTAGAGAAGCTTCATCGCTGTGGTACCTGCGGCCTAAGATCTTCAATGGGTAAGCAAGGGAATAAAAGGCTTTTTGCATGGATGGGATGAGATGTGCATACAGGGGCAGGAAACGTGTGGGGATAAAGCAGCCTCCCTGGTGAAGTTACAACAACCAGCAAGAAAGGTTTTAGCTTACCTTCCAACCTGCCCCCGTTCATCAGGAGCCCATATCATATAAAACCTAGCAGAGATCAATAAATTTCTTTTCCGTGCTGGCACGTTTAATGAAAGATTCTGCTTGAAAATGCCTAAAATATAGTATATAACTTCAGATTCTGGGAAATTGGTACAGATGCTGTTCAGAACTGCAATGCACTGAATAAGCCTGTTGCTGTTCCCACCTCTCCCCTGATAAATGTAGGATGTAGTACTCCATTAACTCCACTTGTCTCCAGTGTTTGTATCCAAAATTAATAATCCTTGCCGTTCTCTGCCCAGCATCACCCCAGTATAACTCAAATAGAGCCATTCATCATTTACAGCATTGTAACCACTCAGGCAAGGATGCAAAAGTGGTATAGCTTTAGTTCCTAGCACAAACATATTCATATTGACATGAGAAAAAGCTATGTTCCTGCTACACAGTCTCCACATTGGACTGTGGCATAGTTGAGAGTGGACTCAGCTCTGGCTGTATGGAGGGCACTGTTAGTGCCTGATCTCACAGCCCTGACAGATTACTGTAAAGCAGAACTCAATTACAGACTGCACGTTGTCATTCTCAATGTTATGAACCGTATCCCTCCTCAAAACCCCGTGCACGCAGCAACCTGGCTGCGTGGAAAGTTTACTGTCCTTGGCAATGCCAAGCAATCATTAATAATGATTGTTATAATATATCGGCTTGTGATGGAGGCTGTTGGGGGTGGCTGACAACTCTCTCCAGGTGCCCAAAAGGACATTTCTTTATCCCGTTAAACTCTCATGCAGAGGGACTAGCTCAATAGAGGCAGGGGAGTGGGGAGTCATTGCAGGCAGCTGTAATAGATGCACAGCAGCAAACACTGCATTTATGAGCTGAGCTCGTATGTCTTCGGAGGGGGGCGGGGAGCATCTTTACTCCTTGCATATAGAGCACGTGCTATGTCACACGATGTACAGCCAGTCAGCCACAAATTATGATGTTCATTGGTACAGACCGTGTGGCTGATAACACTGGCATCATCAAAGCCTGGTGCATTAAAAACCAGAATGATGACCCAGCTTGCCTTTGTTTTCAGGACACACAGCCACGCCAAAGGCATAGGGACCAAACATGGTACCATCCCATTTGGCTCCCACCAAGGATTCATTTCTCTTGACTCCAAGGTTGCCTGCCCCTACTTCTTGCCCAAGTCTCTCTCGCTGGTGGCAAAATTACACTATGTTTTTTTGACTCCGAGCAAGGCTGGCCACAAGCAGTAAATAAAGACAAAATGCAAAATATGACCCTAGACTGTAAAAGACATACTATTCTAGACTAAGACTATATGACAATGCGGTACTGGGAAAAAATGAAGAGCTAAAGAGCCCTTGCAAATGAGAGATGTTGAGGACAGAGGGAGGAGGTTGCAAAGAGTAATCACATGTTTTTATTCCTTCTGCAGAGATACAGTTTGTCACGTAATAATACAGTCAATAGCTTTATCTACCTTTTGCAGCCGGCAGGCAGAGTATGTGTAGCAACATTACCCCCTACAGTTCAACACTAGGTTCCCACTTTCTTTGAGCTTTCAATACAGCTCTGGATTTTGCTTATCTTAAACCACTGAGGAAACTTCTTATTTTAGTTTAAACCTACCAAACTGACATGTGTGTGTAAAACACTTGGAGGAGGCAAAAGGAACAGGCAAGTTGGCAGCTTGCAAAGACTAATCACTGCAAATGAATGAAAAAAACCCAACACTTGAAGTTACCCTAAGTAACTTTCCATTAGCACTTTCTCCTTATTTAGAGCTTTTTGGTCACAAGTTTTCATTTGACTGAGAAAAATGGTGATTTTTCCACTTTCCCTAATGTTTTCATTTACTATTTGAGAAGAACATAAAAAACATCTTACAAGATGGAAAAAATTACTTGACATTTCAGATTTGGGAACTTTATTTGGGGAAAAAGGTACATTTCTAAACAAAAAGTTGTCTTACACTTTTTTTTTTCTTAGGTGCAGTGTTTAAAAGATAAACCAGTTACCACAGTATTGCTGGATGCTTGGGGGGATGTCCCATGGGCTCCTCCAGCTCTCAGGGATCCCATCCCTGTGGCACTCACAGGGCTTGAGGTATTCCAGTCCAGCCTCAGCAGCTGTTACCTTGCCCTATTTTCTTTTTCCTTCGTTCTCTTAAATGTGGAAGTAAAAAGGGGAAACACAGTAGAGCATTATTTAAAATAACATAAGCCTTGTGAAAGACAAAGCACCTTTGAAAGGGGATGGAAATATCTTTAGGGGTTAAATGTCCACGGGTATTAAATTTAAGGCAACATTTCAGGGAGCAGTGCCTTAAAATGCAGCTGGTGCAGCACAGACACCCGACTGTAAAAGCTGAAATTGGCTTTTTGGAGCTCATTTGCACTTCTGGTAGAATCACAGTGAGCTCTGAAGGCCAGGACACACACAGTTACCTTTGCATTTATCACAGGTTATCGCTTACGGCTGTAAAATGCCTGAGCTTGTTTATTATCTAAGAAATATTACAGGGGATTTTCTAAGGCTCAGTGCCCTGCCGCAAGCGCAGCAGTGACACGAAGGTGCACAGCAGGAGGAGGATGCTGAGCCACCAGTCACTGCTCCCAAAGCCCACCGTTGTACTCCAGTGGTGTGCAGCATGGTGCAATCCTGCCCACATAGAAACCTGCACCAGCAAAGCCGCTTTCCTTCCCATCCTGAGCAGACAAGCTACTTCATCACCTCACCCATGGTGATGGAGAGGGGAAGCCACCTCTGTATGAATACCCTACTGTGTTGTAGCATCATCAGAGAGGAGCCAGTGTTGCATTTTGCAGCGTATCATGCAAATCACAGTTCATACAAATAGCAGGCGAAAGACTTCCCCAGCCAAGTGTGACAACTTCATATATACCTCAGATAAAAACAGCGGTATGGAGTATGATTAAAACAGGAACCCTGACATTGCAATCACAAATCTGAATGGATTCTGGGTTAAGAGTAATAAATTTAGCACTGATCAGTCTGTGGCTTTGCCTTTGCTACTATTAAAAGCACATGAAGAATCCAGAAAAAAAAACAGTTTCCAGAATAATTTCTTGTGTCCTGCCTCCATTATCATACTTCGATTTTATCAGTACAGACCAGACGACATGTGTGAGCATTTCCTTGCTGGGAGTGGAAAGCTACAGGCAAAGCCTCTGCAGACAGAGCTTTTAATGGATCTTGCTAGATCACTGCAACCCTCTGCTCAGGGCTATCTGTTTTTTGGTTTAAAAGTACCTTATCTTGACTTAGCAGTGAAGAATCAATTTTGACTGCAGGTTGTTTTTAGCCAAGGGGTCAACCTCTGTGGTATCTGGTTTGGAAAAAAGGATATATTTGTCCAAAATAGGAACCTGTTTTCTACAGGATGCTGCATTTGGGGGCTTAAAGGGCAGATAATAGCAGTCCTACCTGCGCTGTGCAGAAAGCATTCTATAAGCCAAGCACCACTTTTCCCCAGCATATTCAGGGAATAGATCAAAATTTAAGATTTTGTACAAACTCATCTCAGTTTCTCTTCCTTTAGAGATTACCTGATAGCGATGCCCAGTTGCAATTAACCTGAACATATGGTTGCAAGGAATCCCTCAGTTCTCCATCACGCCTCTAACTTCCTCAGAGAGAGGAGCTTGAAGGAGAAGCACAGAGTTAAATACTCTGTAAGCACATCTGTGCATTCATACATTAATCCTTTAAGAAAAACTCAAGGCCAAGTAAGCCAAACGCTGCATCAGAAGCAGGGATTTCCAGCCCTAGCACTGGCTCTGCAACTCAGGCTGCAGCTGTCCCACTGCCTGACTCTGGATAAGCTTTGAGATACAAAGATCTCAGGAACAGCAGAAAGAAACTGGGAACACTTTTAAACTGAGCTTGTTTTTTTCCCCTGGGTTTGATGTTACTATTGCTGTTACCCTGTTTACATCTCCTTTTCCATCTAAATTGCCATTATTGTGATTTTTGTCAAATTAAGGTTGAAATGTCAGCATCCCCCAGGGCTGACACTGAGATTTTCAAGCAACTGGATACCTGCACAGGGCTCTTCTGGCACAGCACTAAGGACCAGCACTCAGAAAAATCTGGCTGTAGCTCTGGGTGGCTTCATACCCTCCCAACAGATCAGTGGGAAGTGTGCAGCTGATCCTCAAATTACTCCAGTCACCAATCCACTTTCTTCCCTGTGTGGAGCATGCAGAGCAATAGAGCAATGATTTCCAAGTAGTACTAAAGCATCCCAAACATCTAAGATGCATGCTATATATCAACACTGAAATTAATGCTAAAAAATGAGGTCTCCAGACGGCAATGACAGTGAGAAATGTGCCTTGCCAGAAACCCTCACCAAAGGAATTTGAAACTCCACATTTTAAAGAAAGCAAAACCTCAAAGCCCTGAACTCCTGTGCAGTTTCACAACAAGATCTGCATCAAAAGAGCAATCAGAGCTCTCATCAAAACCAATTTCATATGCTAAAGCAATGCCAAGTAATTACTGTAAGACACTGTGGTACAGCTGCCTCAAGTTCCTGTGCGATCAGCATATTTTAAGGAGAGTTTTGCAGTGCTGTTCCTGGATGTTGCAATCACACAAGTGCCTTGGGGAACCAAAGCACACAGCCTGCCATGGTTGGACTCCACCTCCTTCTGGAGGTGAGAGCCCACCATTAGCAGCAGCCTCTGGGATCCTTCAGGATCTGTTCCATGCCTATTCCCACTCTACCTGACACTGAGGACCCCATAGTGAGGGTTATTCTGTGAGATATGGGCAAATAGGATCATATCCTTCTCCTGTTTGTGCGGTTTACTCAGCCAAGGGACTGCCCAAATGCAATGCTGCTGTCACGTGGATCAACTGCTTCACTACAACCAGCTTCAGTGGAGCCTGAAAGCATCTGCTCAGAAGCACAGCACAGAAGTCAGCTGTCAAAGACTGAGGATGTAGACCCCTTTGAGAGGACCTAGGGTTTCCAAGACATTTTCCTAGGGCTTTTTCATGGGACCCTACAGGAGACCTACAACTTTCTGGAAGCTGGGCAAGGTACCTGTCATCGTTTAATCCCAGCCAGCAACTAGGCACCACACGGTCACTTACTCACTCCCCACCCTGCAGTGGTATGGGGGGAGGATCGGAAGAGTAAAAGTGAGGAAACACATGGGGTGAGATAAAGAGAATTTAATGGGTAAAACTGAAGCTGCTCTCACAAGCAAAGCAGAACAAGAAATTCGTTCACCATTTCCCATGGGCAGATAGGTGTTCTGCCATCTCCAGGAGAGCAGGGGCCCATCAGGTGTAACAGCCACTTGGGAAGGCAAATGCCATCACTGCCAGCATCCCCCCTTCCTCTTTCTTCTTCCCCCAGCTTTACATGCTGACATAGCTGACCATAGTTGAGGTCAGCTGGCCCAGTTGTGTCTTCTCCTAACTTTTCATGCACCTCCAGCCTGATCCCTGATGAGATGGGATGAGAAAAGGCCTTGGCTCTGCGTAAGCATTGCTCAGCAGTAACAAAAACATCCCTGTGTTATCAGCACTATTTTCAGCTCAAATCCAAAACAGAGCCCATACTAGCTACTGTGAAGAAAATTAACTATATTCCAGAAAAAAAACACAACACATTCTCCACTCCTTATTCCACACCATTTACGTCATGCTCAGGTTCCACACTATCTAATATGTGCTCATTAGTCACCACCCCCCTTCTCATCCTTTGATATAATATACATATATCATTCCCTTAGTCCACAGACCACTGCTGTAAAATGTTCATAATATGTTCAGAAATGTCTACAGATACGTACACTGAGTTAATTTTGTCCATGACTTTGAGCCCCATCTCTTATGGTGGTCATTCAGAACAGGAGAGGTGGTGTGTTGTGTGGAGTTACTAGGCATCAAAGCCAGCTCAGGTCAGGACACTGCTGTACTTGCGCTGCTTCTTGTATGGCTTGTATTCCACTGGTTCAGGTGGTTCTTGTTAAAGCAATTCCTATAACAATCAACTCAAATCCCAGGTTGTAATAGTTTAAAGGTATTTCCATTACCATCTCCACTTCTGGTCTCTTTGGGCCAGGTTATATGGTTTAACGTTGCAATGAACTCCACCCCTGTACTGCTGTGGCACAGACTTATCCACAGGTTGCAGTCCCTTAGGGGTGTACCTGTTCTAGGAGAGCTTTATCTATGAGCCACAGTCTCTTCAGGGGTATATCAGATGTGGCACAGACTTATCCACAGCCACAGTAACTCTGAAGTGCACCTGCTTCAGCATGGCTTTACCCATGGGCCACAGTGCCTTTAGAGATACACCTGCTGCAGCATGGCCTTATCCACAGCCACAGTCCCTTCAGAGTAACTGTGCTCCAACATGCCTTTGCCCATCACTATAGTCCCTCCAGGGGTATACCTGCTCTGTGAGCTTATCCATGGCCCATGCTTTGAGGTGCTCCAGCATGACCTCATGAACAGCTGCAAATCCTTAAAGACATACCTTCATGGTACAGACACATATTCATGGCCACAGACACTTTGGGTGTCCTGCTCTCATGTGGACTCAAACACAGGTCACAGTGTCTTTGACTCCAGTTCACTCTGGAGTTCTGGCCTCCCCAGTACAGCAGTGCAGAAACAGCTGTGATGCCCCAGCCATCTGCCAACCCAGGCACATTGCCATTGCTGTTATCAGAATGTTCCCAGACACAGCAGCATCAGATGATAAGCTGTACAGCACTACAGCAAGCAGCAAAAGCAAAAAGCAACCACTAACAAGCACTAGACTCCAACATTCAGTAAGTCAAGCAAGCCCCGTGGCAGCACAGGAACCTGCCAACTAATAGCTGAACAGCAATAACAGATACAAATTCAACCTGGCACATCCCAGTCAAACCTGTCATTATCTCAAACCCCTCAAGCACCATGTTGGGCACCAAAAAGGACAGTCATGGTTTAACTCCAGCCGCAACTAAGTACCACATAGCTGCTCACTCGCACACACTGCATCCCCAGTGGGATGGGGACAAGACTCAGGAAAAAAAAAAACACATAAAACTCACGGAATAAGAGCAGCTTCATTATTGGAAAAAAATTATTAATAATAAAAATAATAGTAATAATAATAGACATAAATAAAACCAAAGGGAAAAAAAGAAATTATGCACAATACAACTGCTCACCACCTGCCAACTGATACCCAGCCTGACCCGAGCAGTGATCTGGGCCTTTAGGGTAACTGCCCCCAGTTTATATACTGGGCATGACATGCTGTGGTATGGAATACCTCTTTGGCTAGTTTGGGTCAGATGTCCTGTCTCTGCTTCCTCCTGGCTTCCCGTGCCCCTCCTCACTGGTACAGCATGAAACTGAAAAGTCCTTGATTTAGAGTAAACACTACTGAGCAACAACTAAAACATCGGTATATTATCACTGTTGTTCTCATACTAAATCCAAAACACAGCACCATATCAAGAAAAAAAACAAACTCTCTATTCCAGCTGAAACCTGGACAGCAGCTTAAGGCCTCTCAGATTAATATCCAAGTTTAGCTGACAGAATGAAGAATCCTTCCTCATCCTTTCTGCATTAAGGATGAGATTCAACTTGAAAATTAAGACACCTACATCTGGGGCCTGATCCAATTGCCCAATGCAGGGATCTGGCATACTCTGAAATGCTGCAAGGTATCTCATCTGGACTACAGCTAACACTCCAGAAGCTCATGGGTTTCACATGGAATTACAGAATCATAGAATAATATATTCATAGAAACATAGAATCAAAGAATGGTTTAGGTTGGAAGAGACCTTAAAGATCATCTAGTTCCAACCCTCTGCCACAGGCAGGGACACCTTCCACTAGAGCAGGTTGCTCACATAGATTACATGTGGATGTCTCAGATATCCTAGGATATATTGGATGGCAATAGATGGAGACGCCAAATTGGACCCTGGATCTTCACCATCTGTAATAGCAACTCAGCATTTTCCTCATAGGCATATACATAACCACACATAAACATGATTAAACATAATTAATTTGTGAGACACATCCTATCTGTAGCTTATTTGATGTTCTGTAGATCACAAGAAATACACCTTCACTGCTCATGTTACAGCTTGTGATATTATTTCCTCATACTTACAAGCATACAACAGGCTGGATCCCATCCTGGTGGAGATTCCATACTGACGTTAATAGGATCAGACGCATGGCCTGTGCAAAGATCAAATATAAGCCTCTTACCTCAGCTTCTAGAGGCAAAATAGCATTAGGCACTTCAGAAATGCAGATAAATTCTATACTGATACAATTATGTCAAGAAAACAACAGATAAAGAGATAATTTTGTTGCCTGTTGTTTTGAATTTGTAGGAGATGTTGCACAGATCATCAGAAAACATTAACAATTGGTCACATCTAAAATATGTGCTTATAATTTTTTCAGAATCTACCTAAATACGAGAACAAAAGGCTTTTCTTCCTCAAAACAAACAGAAAATGCTATCTAGTGTTGGCTCTTTGCTACTGCACTCTCACGTAACTGAATTAAGCAAAATGAGCTGTGAAGCATCAAAGTGCAGAGGGCAGCGTGCCCAGCAGCACTGCACACTCAGGAGTCAGGAGCCTTGTCCTGTTTCAAAGTTTATTCTGAATTTCAAAGATGATATAAAGCTCACACCTGCTGGATTCCTACCCTGCAGAGGAAAACAGGAAAGAGGAAGAAAGGCTGGGAAGAGAATATGTAGCATAAAAGGTTTAACTAGGCACCAGCACTGGCTTAGCTCTACTGTCTCCTTTGGCTTAATGCAGCACAGGATCCTCTCTAGGCAGAAAATATATATAATTTTAATACATATATGTTAAAGATTATATGTGTGTGCTGTAACACTGAATTATGTAAACTGCTAATATTAAAAAAATTAATATTGAACAATAAGCATATGGATTTAGGGCTCAAGGGGAGGAATGGCAATGGACTGAAGATCCTCAGGGTTTCAGAGCAATCCTTACTATTTATTGTATGTGTTAGTTAAAAAAAAATCCCATACTCTTACAAGTATTTGTGGCTCCCATTCTGATGGCTGGGTTAATTAAAGGTCAGATCCTGCCTCCACAGCCACTCTTGCAGGAGAACTATACAACACTGCTCTTCCACCAGCAGTTCTATCCATCAGCCAGGCGCTGTGACATCTCAGCACGTACAGAAACATCTTCTTTAAATTGCCATCAGCCTTGCCTGAGACGGATCAAAACATCTCAGCTTCCCCGTGCGATGTGTCTCAGAAATGTCACTTTCATCCTCTGCAGGTGACGCCACAACTAACAGTTTTCATGTCCTTCCAAGTAGGAGGGAGCCGAGGGAGGGAAGGGGGAGAGGAGCTGGCAGCAGGCATTACCATGATTGCTCATATGTTGATTTTGCTTTCCAAGGCCAAATTTGCCATTGCTGACTGTATGAGACACATCATATGCCTCTGCTTGTGGCACCCAGAGCTGGCACTGCTCCGTCTGTCTTGGAACAGAGATCATCAGCTCAAGCTTTGGCCATAACATTTTTTCTATATGTTTTTAATGTGCCCCATGGAAGCATATCGATTTTTAGTTGGACCACTGCAAGTAATGCCTCAGAAACACTTGCCTTTTGAAATCCACAGTTTTAATCCTGATGTAAAGGCAGAATGAACTGTGCACACCAGACATTGGTCATGTTACTACTGTCAGACAGGAAAATTAGTTCATATTTGGAAAACAATACAAGATCTGGAAAATTATTATCAGACTAATGTGCTCAATTAATCAAAAAGCATTCTCATAAGAGTCTAATTCAAGTCTTGTGTAAGCTCACTATGCCAGACCTGTCCTGTTTTCAGCACTACACAGCCCTCAATCAGGCAGAATGCTGCTGACATCCCTGAAAGTTCTGTCTGGGCCAATCCCTGTGCTCATAGAGGAAACCTAAAACTTCTCCCTTCCCTGCACCCTTCCAAGGCTGGTCACAGGGTCTGCAAGCACAGGACACCCTTTCTGCCCAGGCTCCCCGCTGTCATCAGAGATGCTGATCCTGCTGATGGGGCTGCACACTACACTGTTATTTTTCCTACACGCTATCTCCAAAGGTTCCCAAAAATCAATTCACAAGATAGGAACTAATTCCCCCATAACTCACACAGTAGAGAACAAGCCATCACATCTCAGTAGTGCAGTGGCACAGCACTGCCATTTGCCAAGTGACAGAAGCGGAGGCTATCGGAGAGCCCCAGAGCATCACATCACTTCGGTCATTCAGCAGCTTTCACACTTATTCTCACCAGTCAGAGATTTTAGGTGAACAAAAATATGCTGAGAAGGGCAAAGATGAGATCTCTAGGTCCAGGTCCCCTCTCCTATCCAACAAATGGATAGGGGAAAAACAACCGGTTGATCCCAGCAGACAAAATGCCCCATTCGGCAACTGCAGAGGATGAATCTTCAATATTTCTGGAGAAGGGTTTGGGAAAAGTCCCTGTCCAACAGGAGAGGACACAGAACCAAGTGGCAGTAGCTTGCCAAGGCACATGACAGCCAGTCTTGGCGTGTCAGCAACAAGTGGTGTCCAACATCTCAGTTCTTTGCCAGCACTTGGTATCTGTGAGCACTGGGCACTGACACCACACCACGTACAGCAAGCAAGGACAACCTACAGACCAGGCTGCCATTGTAGTACTGGCACAGGAGAATAAAGGAGCATCTCCTTTCATTTGTGCCTGAAAGAAGGAAGATTTAACTGGGACAACCAGTTTATTCCTGTGTCTGACCAGTAAAGATGCAGTCACAAGTTCTTATAATGTGATTTCACTGCTAATTGTTCCAGCTCCTGGGGTCATGAGGATATGGACAAATGTCAGCTACCACTGCAGAAACGAGCTCCAAGACTTGTCCCTGAGGGGAGCAATCTTTTAAAATGTAACTCCAAGAGGCTGGAAAACCAAAGGCAAATAAACGTTGAGATGCAGACCATAGTACTCATCCTCTTTTTTTCATCTCGGTCTCCGAAGGTGAGATCCATGACAGTTTAACAACAGGGGTTGGCTCTACAAGACAAGAAGCCCTGGGGGCTGTGAAGGCTGCCTGGGAAAGAACATTAGAAACCTTCATGCTGAGGCCCCATTTTATGGCTCTGGTTGAAGGCATGCTCCTGCGTCAGATAAAAAGACGTATCATACCAAATGGTTATTATCTAATAAAAATACATACAATAATCATCCCTGAATGAAGAACCAGAAGTGTGTAGCAACACTTCAAAGGGTCTTTCACTGCAACTGCAATGTTCCAGGCTTTTAGAAGTTGAAGCTAAGGCAACAAACTGTCTTGCCACTCAGGAGGGATGTGATCTCCCACTGAGATACAAGGGTGAATATGGGAAACATCCTGAGCAGTAATAATGCAGGCTTCAAACCCTGGATGCAGGCATCACTTCAATATATGTGAACTGATCCCCTCACCTGTGATTCTGAGCCTTTTTAGTACAGGAAAGCATTACTGAAGAAGTCTTTCTGCAGGCTTGCACGTTTTCTAAGAGGAAAGATAGTGAAAACAAACGTCTGAATTACAAGGTCTTTCAGGTTTTTTTGTTTTCACTAAAAGCATCTGCCAGAAGAAAGATTAACAATACATGGAAATGTGGACTAACCTGAACACATCAGGCTGCAGAGGCATGATGAGCCACAAGTGCTCAAGGGGGCAAAAGTGCCATGCTACGTGGCACGTGTACAGCCAAGACATGTTCCTCCTCTTCCAGCCTCTCCCCATTCCTGACAGCTCCTGGCCAGCCCCTCCCCTGGCTGGCCACCCCAGCACCTGCTCCCAGTGCCCAGCGTTGTTCCCCAGATCACAGTCTCATTTCCTAATGGTCTTTGCCAGCCCGTGCTTCTTTCTCCATGACCCAGAAACTCTTCAGCTCCAGGCCCTTCTCCCAGTCTCCCCCCATCAGTGTGGTCCCAGTGTCTGCAGGGTCAGTGCAGCACATGGACACCCATTCTGGTCCCCAGGGACAGAGATGTTTTGCCAATAAAAAGCATCTGGGGCATGCCCAGTGTGGGCAAGCACTGCTTTTTTTAATTCCACTGAGTTTTTCCTGAGCCTGTACCATGCACAGGGACTGCTGCTGGGACAGATAGAGGCTTTACCTGTTCAATGCAGCTCCAATACTCCACCTACACCAGGTCCTCTCCAGCCTAGATAGGTCAGTTAAATATATCACGCCCTTAATCCGTGTAGTTATGGTGGCAATCATGGGTCAAAGTGACATGACAAATTGCTTCTGAATTGCTCACCAACAAGCTGAAACTCTCCTGCCAATAACCTCTAGTCCTTTCCTTGCTTTTGTGCTTTTCCTCCCTTCGTTTGCTGTTCTCCTCCTCCTCTTTCACTCCAGAGAAATCCCCAAGGTCTGGCAGCAAACCTGCTGTTCCTGAGAGCTTTGCTCTCAGCTGCTGAGCTTTACTTTTCCTGCATTCCTGCCACCAGGGAAATTCCCGTTTGGGTAAAACTGAAAGGCTGATGCTGACATTATTGACACATGAAATATTTTACAGGAACAACCTCAAGTGCCTGTGGGAAGCGCCCTGAGCTCAACAGCAAATGCTCTATTCTGAGACATGTTTTCAAACTGTTTAAATCATCCCTTGATCACAAGGTTAAAAACCCAACCCTAAAACACCTTTCCTCAGAGGTAACACAGCCTGAAGGTGGTTCGTATCACCTTGAGACCAAAGTGCTGTTCCCAGTCCCCTTCACTCTGGAGGATTAAGGTCATCTTTACCTGGGCTTTGGCCACCTCACTCACAGCATTTCAAAGAACAAGTGGAGAAAGAAGGCTTTGGGTCTGAAACAGCTATTTCTCCTACCAGGGTGACACTGCACAATGGTGCTGAGCAACCTGACACCTCAGTTTCACAAGTCACTTGCTTTCTGCTGATTTCAGAGCATTTTAGCACCCTTCCCCCTTAGGAAGCCCTTTCTTCTGACTGTTTTTTGGCTATGTAACTAATTTTTTAAGCTTGTCACTGATGCACTGCATTGGGGAAGAACTGAAAAATTAAGCGTGTTGTGGAAGAACCTGCGCTACAAGGGTATGGTCCTGCCCAGGTATTTCAGTTCTTTATTGCCTACCAAATCTGTAATAGTCCAGAGGCAGAACCAGCCTGGTGGCTGCTCACAGATCGTATCCTGCTGCTCTTTGGGTGCAGAATATTAATGGAAAAATCCTGCGAATAACAAAACCTTGGGAAGGCAGCTATTTACCAAAGGAGAATGAGTCACTGTGTTTACTCTGCAGCCTTCGATGTGAAAGACAAGAAGCCACAAAAGGTCACAGAGGAGTTGTCTCCTTGCCACTTATTCTGTCTGTTCCTCCGACAAAGGCAAAGCCATCTGCAGTACAAGCAATGAAGCAGTGATGACCAAAGATTTCAAAAGAACACATGAAGAGTGCCAAATGCTCTTGATAAAAAATCAAGTGAACAAGAGGAGTCACATAGCTCTTTGTGTAACCTTTACTCCACTGTTAAGTGCACCAGTTTATAGTAATTATGGAAAAGCCACTGATTGTATTATAAATATAATGACATTAACAGGACTGTCACTGTCTGTAGCAACAGTTGTGAAATTAATTTTTTTCTTCATTAAGGAGATCCTTATTTGCATGATTAAAATGTCAGCCCAGATAAATGCATGTGCTGGAGAATGAATCACTGAGCAAAAATGCCACCTGCCAAGCCCAGAGAATAGGACAGATAAACAAGCAGTGAGGAGCAGCTCAAAACTTGATCCAGCTCCCAGTGGGAGCCGTTCCATCATCCTCAGGAGCAGCAACACGCTGCAAGTGAGTGCCAAGATGAGGAGGCTCAGCCAAGCGACAGCCCGAATGCTTGGGATTTTTGCTTTGGCCACGCTCAACCATTTTGGAAGGGAAAACTACAGCCTTACAAAAAAAGAGTCCCTCCATTGCAGTTTAGAGGATACAAAAACATACTCCCATTAAGAAGGGCATATATGTGATCTAATCTTACTCTTTTGCTACTATTTGGTAAATGACAAGCCCAGCCATGACCCACATAACATTGCTGAAGCTCATCAACTATGCTTGCTACTACAAACCAACAAAATTTCCCGTTCACTCAAATACTTCCAAAACCAGATGAATCCACACCAAGAACCCATGTCCTCGTATGAAGTTTCAGCTCAGCATCACACCATCACCCCTATCTCAAGCCGCAGACCTCCCCTCCTGTGTGTCAGGTCGCTACACAGAGTGACTCAGTGGCAGGACAGGCAGGACAGGCAGCTGTGAGCTCAAGACAAGCTGCCAGTTTATCACAGCTGGACTGAAGAGTCACAAGCCTGCTGGAAAGCTGCAGTATTCCCCCCTCTGACCTCCTCATATTCTGGAGCAAGTCAACACATAAAATCTTTCTTCTGATCTTCATCAAAGCAGAATATTCTCCTCAGTACACCTAAATAATGTTTGTCTTAAGAGAGAATATGCTCCAAAGGTATTTTAGCAGAGAGATATTTTTTTTTTCCCATTACTCCAGTGAACCAAGTCTCCACATGTTAGAAAATGTTAAAAATGTTTCTAATGTAGCTACACTCAGTCTAGTACAAACCATGCCAGGTAAGTCATCTGAATCAGGTATTTCTTAAGATTTCAAAACTAAATTGGCTGGTTTTATAGAAGTTAGGAAAGAATTGGCAATTTCAGCTCCTGAATGCTAATTTGAACATACCAATTTGTCTATAAAAAGGTATGCTTCGGTCCACCACCATGAAGCACCACTGGTGGAGAGCAGTAAATAATACAGAAGGCTCTAACCAGGGGACACGGACCACAGTATACAGCTCAGATCATCCAGGAGGTATTTTAATGTAGCTGTGTCCAGAACACTAAAGGATTTGGTCACTGAACTGACCATGAAACCCCATTTTCAAAGGGAATTGTTTATAGCTCTTGCCCAGGTGCACATGATGCTCTTCCATTCCGTCCCATCTTCTGACCATGGGGCGGCTATGTCCTTCTGCACTGTGGGAGCCTGGCTACCACAAAGCCATATATAAACCTTCCAGAAAGGATGTTCTATAAGGAGAAAACGAAGAAGACACAGCAGAACTGCTGCAAATGGCATAGTGGCTCAGCAAGATCTTGCCAGGATGCAGCACCATCCTGCACCACACAAAGTCCGGGCCGCAGGAGGGGCATGCTGCAGGGACTGAGAAGATCAAACCACACGCAAGGATGATGCCTATGTGCAGGTTGTCATAAGGATGACAAACAGCTGAACTGGGAGGAGTCAAGAGTTTTGCCAGCCACAAAGCTCAGTCTTGCAGGCAACAAAATGATTCCGTTTCAGAACCAAGGTCCTCATTTCCAAGAGAATGGAGACACTCCTGTTGGCTTCATAAGGCTTTTATGAACCTTGGCTTGCAAAGAGAGGAGTGAACAGAAAACATGAAGTGATTGTATGTAAACCAAGATTAATAGCTTTATCAAAGGCAGGACTTCTGCTGTCACCCTTGCTTTTCATGAGAACTGGGTCAAAAAGGCCCAGCTTCCATAAACATTGGCTTGTTGCCCAGGAGCTGTATAAATCAAACATGGCCCAGTTCAGCACCTTTGTGGGTCATGGAAAGTCTTTCCTGCTATTTCAAGAGCTTTTAGATGGGACCTTGTACTTAGTCCATGTGTAGCAAAGGCAAAGCAAGGTAAGAAAGTGCTTAGAAATGTAGCAATTCTTTTCACCAGACCTTAGGGGTTTCAGATTGAATTGCACATAGGTGCAACTGATGGTGTACCCTGCAGCCCTGCTCTCCTGACATTCAGATCAGGGTCCAGGCTGCACTGCAGCAGAGCTCCCAGCCACTGCACCAAGGACCTGTCCCGTGGGACCCAGGGCATGGAGTCAGCATGGGGAGAGAAAGCAGATGGGACAAAAAGTGCATGACCAGTACATGTGGTGGCTGATGGAGTCACCACAATACCAAGGAGCCTCTTCGGCCTAAGTTGCATATAGAAAAAAATCACTGCCTCACACAAGGGCAAAGCAGAGAGGCTTTTGCTCTCGATCAGCTCCTTACATATAGGCAAGGTCTTGGCTGTGGAGCTGAAGAGCCTCTTTCACAAAGCCTCCAGGGATTTAGGGGAGCTGTTGCCTGACCAGGAACATTAACTCATATTGCCCCCATGAGGCAGTGGCTCTCACTGAGTTTTTGCTGGGGTTTTGACTGAAGCTCTGCAGCGGTGCTGTCAAGAGCTAGTCAAAAACACAAGAAACAGCCCATCTTGCCACATGGCCTGCAGTGCTGAGCAATAGGGCTTTGCCACCTTTGCTATCACCTTCTGCAATACCATAGCTTCACACTGAAATCCTTCTGGGGTCAGAAATCAGACTCTGCTTCTCCCTCTGTTTCAAGCCCTGCTGCTGCTTCTGAAGACAGCTGCAGCTGGGATCTAATAAAGAGATGCTTTTTTCCTCTGCAGGAAATAAAAACAGCTCCAGATGTGGACTTCAGCAGTGTTAGATTTGGTGCTACTCAACATCAGGGCCTCTGGAAGAGTCTACCCTTGACATACCAAAGTGATTTTCTCTCAGCAAAATGAGACTGCAAAACTCACCATGGAGTACAAGAGAAAAAGACCCCAGAGCCTGATGAGAACTTACTGACAACACAAGCTCCACAGAAGGCTTGCTCTCAGCCTTTCCCAGCAGAATTTGATTCCTGGTCTCAGATCCTGACTCTGGTGTGCCCTGCCAATGATAACATCTGACTCCTCTGACGCATGCCCTGTGGCTCCACTTGGCACTCCAGATCACCAGCATGCCTGCTGGAGACAGACATGAGCTCATCCTCCTCTTCTGCATGCACAGTGAGTTTCTAATAGCCACAGACCAGACTGCCTCGTGTTCCACCGAGATGACTCTCACTGACATCCAGGTAACTGCTCTGCACTAGCAGGGGTCTGGAGCCCAGACCAAAGTCTGCAGGATCCTGGATGTTCCTTAAACCACCACCAGCTACATTTGCTCTGAATGTTATTTTCCACAGAGTGCTTCAGTTTGTGAGCTTTGATCCTATCTTCTACTGCTGTCAGACAAGGAGGTAGGAAAGCCTACAAATCCTTATTAGTTATTGGTTGTCAGCTAGGTCCAAATCAATTTGTATTAAGGTACACAGGACGTATACTTAATTCTTGCATCCTGCCTGACACCAAGGGGATGGAAGGCTTTTTATTGTTATAGTGGCATCTATGTTGGAAAGTTTTGTGGCACCTGTGCAAAGGAAAGCAGAATAGCAATGGGCAGAAAGTTAGATGACGCAAAAGAGAGCAAGAGTGCAGAATAAAAACCAACTGTTTGAACCGCACAACATAAGATATCATGCAGGAGAAAGGCATAATTAAAACACTCTTAATTTGTAAGTTATTACCACTGCCAGCCCTGGGTCTCTGGGAGACGGCCCCAAACTGTGAGATTATCTGCAAAACCCCAGTGAAGTTAGTAAGAATTCATAAGGCAGTAACAGCACCTCTCCCATGTATATCTGCTTCCTGGGCTCCCTGAAAGCCCCTAGTTCATCTTCATTCCCCGCTTCTCTGGGTTCCCAGTAAATGCCTTTTCTGCATTTTGAACTGTGAGCTCTGCAGTGACAGACTTCTTCCTCCACTGTTGCCACAATACAAGGCACATGACCATGATCTCTAAAACTAGTTGTGTTAGGGGAAAAAGCCTGTAATAACATAAAAGCTTTCCTTGACCTTGTTGTATAGTTGGATCACAACCTAATTGCTAAATGTTGCATGTTTCCCTAAAGACAAAACAAATACGAAGAAAAGCCACTAGATTGTGAAGGCTGGCAAAGCTATCTACCATCTGCAGAAATTCAGCTGGGCCTCCAGCAGATAACAACAGAAGACAATACCTTTATTTTCCTTGTTTTTCTCTCCTCTTACACAACGGAATATCTTCTCCACTTAGAACTTGAGGCCTCAATCACCTGACTCTGGGACCCTCCTATTGTGAAATGCTGGAACTAATCTTTTCTGTGTATTTGTGGTAAAAGTCAACATCATCTTGAAATTCCTCTGGTCCTAAACAGGATCCTCCTGCTACTCCAACTAGAAAAAGTTCTTGCAAAGCTTGCACTGCAAGCACACACAGTTGTAGCAGTTAGGCATGGGTTGGCTGCCTGTGTTTGGGTAAAATCTCTTGATTTTGGACTCTTTAAATGCACTGATCTCAGAGAGCAATGCAAGGCCATCTGTCGCCTGGTCCGTGCATAAGGGTTGCAAGGTACAGGAGGAAGGATGTCTCTACAGGAATGACCTTTTGCGTTTTAAAAACAAGCTGGGAGCGCTTTGTGTGCCTCATGTTCAGGCAGATCTGCTCTGGAAATAAATGTCAGAGCTAGAAGCGTGTCCACATGCCCCAGGGACCTTGGCAGGGATTCAGCACAGTGCTGCGCTGTCTGCCTCTCATGAGCAGAGCCATCTCCCCCCTTCCCCTCAGTTTTTGTTTTTACTGTGAATTTTAGGGGTTTTAGGCCACTTACAACTTTCTGCTTAGGTACAAAGGAAATCCTCTGCTGAAAGATTACATTGGCCCTTTTGTTCCTAGATCGGTGCCTTCTCCGTAAGTAGATGAAAAGCCTAACCTTATCCACATAGACTATATTGCCATATATGATGCTCATTTAGCTGATTTCAGTGCCCAGCATCCCCAGTCGCAGACCAGAACTCACTGATGTTCGCTGTATTACACCATGGGTAGCTGCTTTCAAAGTGACTTGCTTTTTTAATTTATGCCTCTAATTTACTATCCAAATGGAAGCTTCTCCCATGAGTATTTCTTTTCTACAGGCAAAGGCCAGTATTTGAGGGCAATTGTTTCCAAACCAAGTGGCTCAAGTCATGCTGACACTGTTATAATTACATGAGTTTGTATTATGCAAACTTGATTCCCTTTGTGTCCTCCTCTAGACTGTGGGAGATGATGGCAATGGAGAATATGCTGCTGTATTATATCCTAAAATTTCAGTTTCCTGTTTTGGAAACTCGCATGCCTCATATATTCCCCTTTGGTAAACGTCCATGCTCTGGGGAACTGCTCCCTTGCCCATGTGTTAATGAGTACTTCCTATCATTAGACCCAGGAATCATTACTGTCTAATCATAACTGGTTACAAGGCAATTAACAGTGGAAGAAAGCTCTTAAAGAATGCTGATGGTGTTCTGAAGCAGGTCTTCCTTTCCAGCTGCCACCTGACATGGGACTTATAGGGGAAAACATCCAAAGCCTGCCCTGCTCCCATGTCTGTCCCCCATCCTGAGAAAGGCACAGGAACCCATCTTAGCCTCCATGCACATATGATGGCCAATGCATAACCCAGGCCAGCTCATCACACTGACTAGCCACATGCTGGGCAGAACTGCCCATGCTCATCCTGTTATTTCCCTGTCTCTGTTTCCCCTGCTTACAGACATATGATCGTATTTAGGATGTTTTCTCCTTTTGAAGGAACTGTTGGTGGAGAGCTGCAATAAGATGCCTTCAGGTCCTTCTGCAAGCCCATCCACTGGGACCCACATGTCAAAGGCAGCAACCAGCACCAGGGGCACTTACCCCATATTCCTATAAACCAAAGGAGCTCAGAAATACAGTGAGGGGATGAAATGGCGCAGTTCAGCTTCCTCCAAAGTAAAACCTAAACCTGTACAGCTGTGCTCAAAAGAGAGCCTAAGGTGGGTGGCCCAGTGCTAGGTCTCTGTTGCAGACAGAAAATGTTAGCTAAGATTTTATCCTCACTTTCAAGTTTTAAAGATGTTTTCAGGATAATGGCAGAACTGAGGATTTTAGTGGTAAAGGTTTTAGTGGTAAAGCTGCCATTACACCCAGGAAAGAAAATCAATACACAAGTTAGCTAAACTCTGCGTTCCAGATATAAAGAGAACAAAGGATCCCTGTGAGGACTCACTGTACTATTAAGTACTTTATACCAGCCATTTATTCTTGCAAAAATTCCCTGAAATTCATGTGTTTGTTTACACACATCTGATTGATATGGCACAAAGACAACCAGAATGATAGTTGGTTTAGTGTCCCAGTTCACTGCTAATCTGCACAAGCATCACTGGGAGCAGGCTGTGGTTCGGTTTAGATCAGGACAGTAATCAGGTCTTCTCTGGACAGAAATCAGCAGATGTGGGTCAAGTACAGCCAGGGAAACAGGATTTCAAGTGACTTGCTCTAGGGCAGAAAAAAAGAAGTTATAAGAAAATTGGGACTGAAACCTAGACTAGCTCATTTCTGCATGCACACCTCCACCATGCAGCCATCTTTCTTCTCCCTTGAGCAGGGTGAATGCATAAAACCAGACTTGAATTCAAGCTACCCTGTGGTTAAAGCAAGTTCTGTGCACTTAGCTGAAAACCATCTCTGAGGCCCAGCCCCGGTCACTCTCACCAGGAAACGGCATGTGCCTCTATACAAAGAACATGGGTTTAATATGTACAGGACACATGGCATAATTCATCCTTCCTCACTGACCTACATAGTCAATTCCACCACAGCGTGGTGGAAACAAAGCACTTTTAATCCTAATTTGGGAGCACGGTGCTGCCTCTTGTTCAGCTCTAACCAATGTTACATGCCATGAGGCAGGGCAAGTCCAGATACACATGGGTATCCAGATGCACTGTCTTTCCCCACATCTGCTGATCCAAACTGCAGTAGAATTTTCCTGGATTTGAAGTCGAAACACCAGTGTTTTAGAAGAAAACCAAAGGAGCATCTTAAAGCCATAAAATAATAAATCATAAAAGAAGGACTATCAGAGGACCTGGTGCTGGAAGAATAGCAGTGCTGGAGGGCAGGACTGAAAGCCATTATCAGAGCTTTGTGAGGACACTGACACATGTAGTCAGTCACATCGCATAAGACATCGTCAAAGCTTTCAGCCTGTCTGTTTAATGAAGGTTATATTGCTCCCATAGGCTATGTCTACATGGAGGATTTTCCAAAATCTCAGCAACCTCAGTGAAGGGAAGCTCCATCAGCACCAGCAGTACTGGTACTTTGTTATTAATCCAGCTTGAGAAAGGTTATACAAAACTATGGTAAAAATGCCAGTTGTAGCAACATCCACGCTGCCATGAGGCTACAATGATCAGAGGAGCCCACACTTGTAGGAAAACATAATGTCTTTTATTAAATCAGTGCTTTTTATTAGCTATTGCTGGAAAAACCAAGCAAGGATAAAAGCTGAAGGAGACAAAAAGTTGGCAGTGAAACCTGTCAGAAGAATGAGTCCATACTCAGCCCCTGTGTAAACAGGCTGAAGTGAAGAGTGTCGCTCTCTGTCTACACTAAAGCACTCATGTGAAGGAAAAACCTTTGGAAAGAGGTAGAAGGTGAGAACTCTGTTGAAGAAAGCAGCCACTATGCCAGAGAGAAGCAGTGGGGGGTGACACTATGAACGGAGAAGCTGCTCCCACAAGGTGCTGAATATCCCTCAAGTCCTGCTCTAATGAGTTCAACCTGGTGTCTCACACTCAGATCCTGAGAAACTAGCAGAAAGCTTCCGGATTTATTGATACACTGGAAGACAGGGCACAGAGCCAACTGACTGAAAGCAGACTGTCCTGCAGCAACTGCGAAGACACTAAATCCCCAAACAGGGTAGAGTGGAGATGTATCATTGCCGATATTGGGCAGCCTTGTTTATTGATCTAGTCCTCTGAGAGTATTACATGCTGCCACATTGCACAACTGGAATAGTGATAAAGCAACACATCGCTCTGGTGCTGCCGCTGTTGCGGGGGTGAGGCAGCTCTGCAAAGCATAACAACATGCTCTACACAGAGCATGGCAGCAGTTCCTAGCACAGGGGCCACAGGAAAGCCTCACATGTTAGCACATTGCTCTCCTTGAAAACTGAAAGGGTGAAAGATTAGGAGGTAAGAGCTCTCTGGCCATCAGGTTATCTGATAGTTTAACTTACTCTCTGCCTTTCTAGATGCCTGATGGTTTTTTGCAAATGTATTGAGAATACATGCCCCATCCAGTTTCCAGCTATTCCCCAAACTGAAAAAGTGCTCTCTAAAATCCTTGCTCTCAATATGTCTTAAAATTAGTAAACAGTTGTAGTTTTACTAAAGAAGGGGTAAAATTCATACTTCTTGGCAATGTTGAACATGCTAAAGCACAGCACAGGGCTGTGCGAATGGCTATGCTGGAGTACAAGTTATCTCTACACTAAAATGAGATAAAAATTAATCTTTAGTCTTTTGACTGGTTTAAAAAGGCTTAAGCAATGCAGACAACAATTACAGTATGTGCTAGCAAATGTCACACCAAGTAATTTGATGTTGGGAAATATGCCATAGGTAATATCCCGATCCTTTCTCTCTATATCTGAGATACCCTTTCTAACATATTACTCACCTAAGTTAAACAGAGGCAGAGATCACCTGTCCCTGGGGTGAGCAGCACCCTGCCTCTTGTTGCAAACTCTACTCCAGATACAGGATTGCTTTCCCCCATACGTGATGGAAAGAGGAGGAAGTTTAGTGAGATTTTGCTGAAACCATCAGATTTCCTTTCAAAAGATCCACTTCCTCAGTGATTTTCACTTCTTCTCAACTTTTGCATAACTTGCTTTTTCTGAAGCTGGCAAAGAAGCTTGCCCTGCACATTAACTCTTTTCCCCCAAACCCCAAATCTGTAAGCTCAATGTTTGTGATTTAACATCAGCCCAGATCCAAGGACATTAATGTTGTTTCAGCAGCTGAGCTGTAATGGAATCTAAAAAATAACCTAGGATACTTTTTTTTAAGGGCTTAGAGCTAACAAATCAACAACAAATAATTGAAACTATACCAGTTCTCAATCTGCATATGCAGGCACCAGCAACTTTTGCCTACATCCATGTTACTGAAAGAAGTTGTGTCACTGACTTCAGGGGTTTGCACTTTTAAATGACTTTGATAAATGAAGCCAAGGTGCCAAGGAAAACACCAGTGCAAAGAACTGTGGTGAACTTTGCGATGTATCAGGAGTCCAGGCATGCCTTTAGCCTTCTGACTAGCTTTAAAAAGCTTAAGCAACACAGACAACAATTACAGCTGTGCTGGAAACTTGACTGATCCCAGCAGAAATCAGCGGTACCAATAACATTTTTGAATGCTTGTCAAAGCCTTTTCTTAGTTTTTAATTAGCTTCTGCAAGAGGTAATAGCTTACAGCTTGGAACAGAGAGCTGGGAGTAAAGGCATCCAGGGTGCACTCCTAGCCAGGGAAGTGACAAGGCAGGTGGCTTTGGGATACTGGCTGCAGCCCCTCTGCCCAGCTTCTGTAAGTGCAAACTGGGTAAAATAACACTTGCAGCCCAAGGATGATACGAGACCTAATTAGATGGTTTTGGGGAGTTCGCTGCCCCTCTGATGAATTGTGCAAGAGAAATGAATGGTATTATCATATGGGTAATGAGCTCTCACAAGACAGGGACTCCTTTATTCAAAGACAGAGGCTTTTTCAGCAGCAGCCAGGATTCAGCAGAAGTTTATTAGAGAAAAGTGAGCATTGCTCATCTCTGTGTAACTGTGAATATATTGCTTTATATTAGGAGGATTTATCTGCAATGTATTGCATTCCTCAGAGTCTTTACCTTTAGGGAAAGTCATAGGAATAATTCTCAATGCATAGTTTTGTTATGAAAATGAACTTTAGCTATCTTATGAATTGTTTATCTTAAGGCTGCACAATCACTTTGATTATAAAAGTCTAGTGTTATTCAAAAGACTGCAGAATCTCAGGTGAGTAGATGAATATTGAAAAGATATGAGGGATACTCTGCTTTTTTGATTCTGTTCCACTCCTGCCTATTTCTCAGATGAAGAACGAGAGTTTAATTTTATTGCAACCTATTATTGTGATACAGGAGAAGCAATTACTACGTGTACACAAAAGATCATTAAATATTTCCGCCAGTAGCCACAAATCATGCCAGAAACTTACTACTATCATACCGTATTTTCATTACATCCCCCACAAGAAACTTCCTTAACAATTAATCCCAGCAACAGCATAAGGAAACCAGAGGATAATTTTTCAGCCATCCTTACAAGCAGATTGAAATGAAAAATGGGGTGACAAAAAGTAGCTGAAACTTTGTAAGTTCTTAGCTAGTGCAATACTATACACAGGCTTGAGTGACTATAGGTTTTGCCGCCCCACAAGTGAGAAGTGGAGCTGTGTCCACACAGCAATGACTCCCTGCACGCTGCAGAGGTGAAGCAATGAGCCCAACCCTCCGTTTTTCACTGCTGAGGAAAAACAATAAGCACTGACATCCCTTCTCCCAGCCACGCACTGCCACCTGCACTGGAAGGGCAAAATCCCAACAGCTCCAGCACCTCGGGTTAGCCCCATACACTCACAGGCCAGGCCCTGAGACAGCTGCCCTTCAGACATTTGTGTGTGGTGGCAAACGGTTCAGTCACGCACTGCTCTGCTTCTCTCCTTTATAGTGCATTTTCCCTTTTTTGCTGCCTTCACCAGTGACGGCAGGAAACACCAACGGGTTTTCTGTTGCTATATCATGTTTCTACATATAAACTAACATGAGGCTACATGCAGCATATCTACAGTATCACAGCCTAAGTGTAAAAGGCATGCAGTCCTAATGTATGACATTTATGAATTATGAAGGATGGACTTTGTATTGCTACAGTGCCACAGAATCCACCAGACCAGCAGTATCAGTCTCATGCCTTTCCTCATGACCCACCTTTCCTCATCGCACTGCACTGAACTGCCCTGTCTCTCCCAGTCCCTCCCAACTGTTGGTTGCTGCCCACACAGCTCCACTGCTGTGGCCACGGAGCAGAGGAGGGCTGGAAAGCAGCCATGCTCTGTTTCACCTCCTTTCCCAGATGGGCACAGTGCCTCTCTCTCCCCTGAAAAGTCCCAGTTCAGAGCAGAGTGCCCATGGGGTCAGCAGCTGCACTCTGTGAGTGAGTGTGAGAGGAAGGCAGTGCCCAGCTCCAAGGTGGGTAGTGGATGTGAAGGCTTTCCCAAGAGAAAAGAATAGTGCTAGAGGAGAAAATCCTGAGCCTCAGGAGCGGATGAAGATCAGGAGTGGACCCCTAACAACGTCTCGTGCTGCAGCATCCAAAAGGCAGCAAAGTCTCCCAGGCACAGGTACCAGCCTGCCAACAAGGTCTGCTGCAGCTCAGGGAGAGGCAAAGGGAAGGAGAAGCACTCATGTTCAAAAGAGGAGGTGTTGTGGGTATCAGTGGACATTTTTAATTCTCACACCCTGTGACAATGCCCAGTGAACAGGTAGGATGTGTGTGAGACATACGCCTCTGCCACTGTTATAGGGCAGAATGGAAAAATTATATATTCTGTCTCCTCTGAAATGTTAAGCAGAATAGCTTTGTAACTGCTCACAGCCATACTACTTAACAAGGAGCTGCAGGCAGTTATGAAATAGGTATAAACAGTGTTCCAGGGCTACTGAGGTTCCATATGCATTAATCAAAGATAAGTCAGAACAACGATAGCACCAGAGCCATCAGGTTAGCTTCGCTTGTAACTGAAGACAGACATCGCAACAAAGTGCTTCTCTTTCCACTGTTTATTTCCAGCTGTTTTGCAATTTGTTGTAACTGTAGAGCTTATGACCTTTCTCAGGTCTTCCAAGCTATGTAATCACTCCAGCAACATGTTTAAGAGGAGACCAGTTTTGCATTAGCATCTTAGCAGATTTCAGCTGTGATCTTCCTTACTTTTTGTCTGTATATGACTAAATTTAGCACCTGCAGTGTGACTGCAGTCCTCCAGCCACATAATACATACACCAGATAGAGGGAAATCTTGCCTGTATTGCTTCTTTAGTTTTCTCCTGGAAGGCATCACCAACTGGAAGAAGTACCACAGAATCATAGAATACGAGGTTGGAAGGAACCTCAAGTACCATTTGGTCCAATCTCTTGGCAAAGGTTGACCTATATTAGATGTCCCAGCAGCCTGCCTTGCCAAATCTCAAAAGTGCCCAAGGTTGTGTAATCCGCTGCTTCCTGAGGGAGATTATTCCAATGGCTGGTTGTTCTCATTGTGAAAATTTTCCTCTTCTGTCCAGCTGGAATCTCCCCAGGAGTAACTTGTACCCATTACCACTCATCAGCTTGATGCCACCACAGTGGTAAAAGCTGACACGTCACTGTGGGTAATGCTTCTCATTGGCAAGCCAAGAGAACATTTTTCTTGGTGAGTTTTGTTACTTTGAGGTGAAAAATTCTGGATCCAGCTCCTATTTTCCTATCTTCACCCACTGTAAAGTGCTCTGATACTGCCAAAATTAAGTTAATAATATCCATTTATTATAGCAGAGAATACAGCAGAACTCTGTAGCATAGCCAATACTTAAATTTAAGGTAAGCTCCTTTAAAATTAGACCAATGTAATGGGACCTACTGCAGATTAACATAGGTGTAAGCACAGAACTGGGGCATAAGATGAAGGCCTCAGGGTCCTTCTTTCTGGATCTCTATAGCTGTTCTACACCTCTATTGCTACTCTGAATCCAGTAAGTGTGATGAAAGTAGACTGCATAGCCAGAAAAGGCGTTTCCCCTTTGCCAGCAGTTACTGTGAACACTTAAGTAGGCAAATATTGGGCAATCCTTGTGACTCTGATGATATTCTGGTATATCTCTGCTTGAAAAACAGGAGTCAAGACAAGTCAGTGTCTGAGCAGAATGATTTCTGCTGTAACAAAAAAAACAACCACCCAGTAAGTTATTTGCAAAGGAGTTCTTATAACAGATGTTGTAAAGAAAAGGTTAGTAGGTCAAGAGATGAAGACGTGACAGCACTTCTCTTACAGCATTTTCCAAACTCCTACTCAGTCTACTTTTGAAACTAAACAGCTTTCATCCCCGAGGATCTGGCTTACTACATTCTAGATCTTGGGAAATACAAACTTTCTATTAATAATCATTTTTGCCTTTCCTTGAATTTCCACCCTCTGCTCTTCTTTCACTAGTCATGTCCTCATACAATGTATACCTGGTGCTTTTTCAATTAAACATTCCTGGGACAGTCTGGGACACCCACTGTCTATTCTTCTAATCTGATGCAACTGCTTGTGGTGTCCAGAGAAGATAAGCAACAGACTCAGTGCAGAAGACAGCCATCCTAGATCACATTAAAACTCTATCTAGCTCAGTATCTGACAATGGCCAGTGGGTTAAGGACAGCACAAGCTTACATGGTTTGCCCTCCAGAATATTTTCCCAGTTTCTAGCAACTTCTGGTTTAGGAACTTTATTAAATATAAAGGCAGCTTTAATGGTGTCTTTATATTTAATATAGTCATTTTATATACATATTTTTTCTAGTTATTTATCACTTTCTCAGTCCTTACAAACAACATACTGTTGTAGGTTGCATATTTCAGATTCTGTGGCAGCAAACTAAAACAAGTCTTTTTTTTTACTGCTATGTAAGTGAAGTCTCATCATCTGGGTTATTTCACACCTAATGAAAAGACTATGCTTAATTGTATTCAGATTTCCAAAAAACAATTAAGCTCTTCAGGTTTGGATATCAGTGATTCAGTAGACACATTCTTTCCTGAGTCATTAAAAACATTACCTCAGCATGTGGATATTGCTGGAGGTATCGGCCTTAATACTGAATAAAACCTCAATGTTCTCAGCACTCTGAGACTTTAAGAACTGACCCAGCTTGAGCATGGCCAGCTCTGCCTCCCTCAACCTGCATGCCTGAAATGACCTTATTATGCTAATTTTTACATCTTCAGCTGCCACATATACTTGCTCTATTTGATGGTTGCCCTGTTCTATCCAAGAGGAAGCTGTGTATGAGGAAGCTGTATGGAGCTGTACTTGAGAGCCAAACCACGTGATTCATTAAGACCTCACTCCATTTTATGACTATGGTGCTGTCTCTAATTACTGAATAGATTAAACAAGCTAAGCACTCTAGCAACCTGTTATTAAGATTACCTGAAAACACAGCTGAGTCTAGCTATTAGAGGTGTGACCAACTCTATTTTGGAAAAAAAGACATCTAAATGAGAGCAACTCCTCCCCTTCTATCCAGTCTCACCTGACTTCTGCTGATCCGTCACACCCTTAACATTTTTAGCTGAGTAAGATGAAACTACAGAGGAAACCATGAGTTACATGTGATTCAGCAGCAGGTTAAGATGACAAAAGGAGGATGTCCTTGTTCCTTTACTAACATGCTCTGCACAGCAACTCCTCTCTTCCACCACAACACTGGCTATGCTTGCTAGTTAGCCCTGGAATCAGTTCTGTTAATAGAAAACATGACTGTATGAGCCCATCCTCTTGACTACATGCTGCTACTAAGTGCTTGATATGGGAGCTTCTGCAGAGTTGGCTGGAAGTGAGTTTACTTAGCCAGGATTGCACTGCCAACGACCATGAGCACTCTCACTGCAATGGTGTCAGCAAACCAGCCCAGCAAAGGCAAATAAAATCTTCCTGCTGTCACAAGAATTTGATTCTTGCAAAAATAGGTCATCCAGGAAAACAGACTGCCAGAAGCACACAGACAAATAAACAGCTTTTGGACATGTGTGGTAGAATGGGGAAATACCTTAAAAAAACAGAACCAGTAATTCAGTGGGAGAAATAATCTTACTATCCCAGGATTCTAACAGCCACATTGAAGCCAATGTGAATATGGCCAATGACTTCAGTGTGCACAGGATCAAAATCCTGGGACTTACTTCTGCAAGGCATTAGGCATTCCTGTCCAGTGCTGAAAGCACTGGCTTTTCTGTAGAAGCTCAGGACCTTTTAGTGCTGATACTTCCTGAAAGTTAAAGACACACAAATGCATGGGTGCAATACAGGAGTTAATGACTTCTCACCTGCTTTCAGCAGAAACATAAATTGCTGGTTTGACTGATTACAAGAGTGCAAGAGCGCAGTTATAGGTGAGATAGCACCCTTAATCACAATCTCTTCACAATAATAAAAAATAAAGATAACAAGGTAAATAGAAATCTATATTAAGTGAAACAAACTAGATCCCTTTTGTTGATACCATCTTGATGTGTTACTACTTATGAGTCTATGAGTCTATTGAGTCTATTACTTAAATACCTAAACATTTAAAATTGAACCAATGACCTGCATTAAGGCTTAAAGTCACCACATTCTATTAATTTAAAGTAACACAAATTACGGTCAAGCAGTCCATGTTTGCTGCTGAAGGTGAAAAGTAAAACCGTTCTGCTGGAGCCACCAGCATCCTTGCCTACAAACACAGAGTATTCAGCCTACTCCAATTTAGTACTAAATAAATTAAACTAATTAGTAACTAACTAATTTATTTAAAGTTGGAAATCTCTCCTGATCTGGTTGTTTAAGGAGCCAGGAAGATTGTTTTCCCGGGCTCAGACAGCTCAGGGGCTGCCACCATAGGTCTGAGAGCGTACATAAGCCCAGCTTGATTCAAGGTAAGAATACAAAGAAGTGTTACATCTCTGCCTTGCTCTCTCCAGTGCTCCTTTAGGAGCCCAATCACAACAGCTGATTCTGCACACTGCTGCCAGAGCCTTCAGAGGCTGTTGGAGAGGCCTCCACACAGCCGTGACACAGATAACCTGATGCTGAAATGAAGGAGACGTGGATTTGACAGATGTTCATGCAACACTTTGCTTGAATCAATACAGTCTACTGGTCCAAAGTCAACTTTCCACATGGTAAATAAGCTGAGGTCAGTGCATCCCCAGCCTTGTTAATCCGCAATCCAGACAATTGATTTCCACACAGAAATGGTAGACAAATGACTACAAACTGTCTATTTAGTTTTTGATCTATAGGAAAAAATTACATGTTTTAACTATTATCCGTGATAAACAATTTATTGTTTGGGGTTTTTTTAGGAAAAAACTCAAAATATCCGAAACAAAGGTTAATGAAGTGGCTTATTTAAGGCATGGCATCTTTTTGGCTGATTTGAAAAGCAAAACAGTGCTACCAAGACAGATCAAGAAGCATGAACTGTCTCTTAGAATAGAATTATCCACCATAACTTGACACAGATTAAAAAGCAAGTAGAGAAAAGTGAATTTAAACTGGTTCTGTATACTCCCCCTTTCAGTCTTCTCAGGACAGAATGTCTGGTGGCATTATCAGATGGACTAAATGACAAAATAGGAAATGAGTTTGAAACAACTACGGTTCAGGCGGTTTGGGAGGAAAAATGAAAAAATATTGATTATCAGCAGAAGTTGTCACTAGTAGCTACTGCAGTCACAAATATTAAGGTTTGCTGTATTTTCTCTTGTTCTTTAGTTATGTGTTGATACCTACTCCACAGGGCTGTGGGCCTAAGAAGGAGGGAAGTTTTATGTACATTAGTTGGAAATAAAGAGCAAAACTTTGGCTTTTCTCCCCTTGAGCAGTCAAGTTAGTGGATGTGCTCCTAACAGCTGCCCAGAGGAGGACAGAGCTTTATTTGCCTTCTTGATGAGCGACACTGTCCTACACGACATCCTTGTCTCTAAACCGGAGAGACAGCAATTTGATAGGTAGACAACTAGGTGGATAAAGAACTGGCTGGATGGGCACACGCAAAGAGGTGTGGTCAATGGCTCAGTGTCCAGCTGGAGACCAGTAACGAGTGGTGTCCCTCAGAGACTGGTGTTGGAACCGGTCTGGTTCAACATCTTCGTCGCTGACATGGACAGTGGGATTGAGTGCGTTCTCAGTAAGTTTGCCAATGACACCAAGCTGTGTGGTTCGGTTGATATGCTGGAGGGAAGGAATGCCATCCAGAGGGACCTTGACACACTTGTGAGGTGGGCTGATGCCAACCTCATGAAGTTTAACCATGCCAAGTGCAAGGTCCTACACCTGAGTCGGAGCAATCCCAGCCACAGCTACAGGCTGGGCAGAGAAGAGATTCAGAGCAGCCCTGCAGAGAAGGACTTGGGGGTGCTGGTCAATGAGAAAATGAACAGGAGCCGGCTTCAGTGTGCGCTTGCAGCCCAGAAAGCCAACCATATCCTGGGCTGCATCAAAAGGAGTGTGACCAGCAGGTCGAAGGAGGTGATCCTGCCCCTCTACTCTGTTCTCATGAGACCTCACCTGGAGTACTGTGTGCAGTTCTGGTGTCCTCAACATAAAAAGGACATGGAACTGTTGGAACAAGTCCAGAGGAGGGCCACGAGGATGATCAGGAGACTGGAGCACCTCCCATATGAAGACAGGCTGAGAATGTTGGGACTGTTCAGCCTGGAGAAGGCTGCGTGGAGACCTCATAGCAGCCTTCCCGTATCTGAAGGGGGTCTACAGGGATGCTGGGGAGGGACTCTTCATTAGGGACTGTATTGACAGGACAAGGGCTAACATGTTAAAACTTAAACAGGGGAAGTTTAGATTGGATATAAGGAGGAAATTCTTTCCTGTTAGGGTGGTGAGGCACTGGAATGGGTTGCCCAGGGAGGTTGTGAATGCTCCATCCCTGGCAGTGTTCAAGGCCAGGTTGGATGAAGACTTGGGTGAGATGTTTTAGTGTGAGGTGTCCCTGCCCATGGCAGGGGGGGTTGGAACTAGATGATCTTAGGGTTCTTTCCAACCCTAACTATTCTATGAAATCACAGAGAAATACAACACCAGCAGCACTCACAACAGCATGTAGATGTGTCAGGATTTCTTGGCCTCTGTATGTGTGTATATAAAAACCTGCTTTATATAAATGCAAATCAATAAAATAAAACTAAATGTATAAAGATTGTAACACAGGTATCTGAGAAAATCTGAAGAATAAGTGATCGTGTATTGTACACGCTGGGGGTGTTCAAGGCCAGGTTGGACAGAGCCTTGGGTGACATGGTTTAGTGTGAGGTGTCCCTGCCCATGGCAGGGGCTTGGAACTTGATGATCTTAAGGTCCTTTCCAACCCTAACTATTCTGTCATTCTGTGATTCTGTGACACAATAAACTGTAAAGGAACTGCAAGAGAACAATCAAAATTATTTTAGCTATTGGGAACAAGTCTTTGTAAAAGACCTGGAATAAAAATTTCATACCTCTGTACAAATTCAGTTTTTCCCCAAAGGTAGGACTGATCACCTATGCAGCTGCGGGTTGGTACACAACAGACTCCTAGAGAGTTCGTTCAGTTCAACACCGCTCTGAACAATAAAAAAGCCTTTGTAGCAGTTTTGCTAAATGTTATCATCTCACACCTAGTTCTGAATTATATTTACTAATGCTTGGTTTAAGTTGAAGATCAAACCATTTCTCCAGGGCAAAAGGCCAACTGTGCATTCACTGCTCATAAATCCTCTCTGTTCTCCTTGCATTTCTGCCCGTCTCTTTTTCATGCTGAAGAGAAGCCACTCAAAGAGACTGAAGTTTTTTTCATGCACAGTATTACGTAAAGTTATGGTTTTAATTGTTTTTCAGCTGGTTTGCACCTAACCCTGAAGAACACTTTATTGTAAAAGCAATGACACACTGCACTCTTTGGGAAGAGTTAAAGACAAGCTATAATGCAAGTTAGCTGCTCAGGCAGAGTGTGTTTGCCAAACCACTTTCTCCCAGTCATCGTTCTCTCTATTTCCCTAAGAAAGATACTGATTGACATAATGGGTCTTCAACAGGAAGGAGCAGCAGACTTTATTTCTACAGAGAATCCAGATACATTATGCAGACAGGAACATTAAAGACATGCCAATAATTCTTACCATTTATTATACTGTTATCTCAAACACTAGTTGAATTAATAGTTATCTGTCATATATACACTAATCTAGGCTAAAACACCCATACGAGATACAGTAGGTCTTTAAAAAAACAGGTAAACTTCCTTTTTCATTCAACAGAATTTTTCATGAATGAATCTTTTGGAACAAACCCACATTTTTGCTTTCCCCATTGATATTTATTAGTAAAGGTTATTTCCTAATATGAAGCAAAATGTCAATGACCTCCCTCGGCAAATTAGGTTGTGGACTTTAAACGTGCTTAAATATTTCAAGTGCAAATTTAACTTTTGTTTGTGGGGAAAGCCACTGAAAGTCATTGGGCAGTAGGCATTTCTGACTGGCTGCCAACTGAAATATCAAATATTCATGACAAAATTTCTCCTGTGAATGGACAAGACTTGGCTTTAGCAGATCCAAGTAGGTGTGGAGAAGCATAAAGAAACACATTCCTTCCCCAACCGCATGAAAGCTTCTCTGCTGCTTAAATGAGTCTTCAGTAATATTCCAAGACCAAATAACAGGGCAAATTCTGCTTGCCCAACTCAGATAAGCTTTTACAGTAAAGTCAATGAAATACATCTATAATCCAGGTTAGAAAGCTTTGTCCAAATCTTTGGGCAAACCCAGATGGAAGTATTCAGAAAACAGAGGGTTACTGGGATAAAGGTCTGATGGAGAGTGAGAAATGTCCTAGGCTACTCATACCCATATCACCAGTGTCACTAAACACATCACCCAGAGAAAAGGCACGACTTCAAGAAGGAATTAATTTTCATGGATGGCTGCCAGAAAATGAGGATTAGGTGCCACTATACTATTACCACTGGTTGTTTACATACAAGAAGCAGGAAAAAAACTGCAGAGAAATAGGATTAGTAATACTAACCTCAAAATCACAAGGAAGACTGTCAGTACCTATTTAGTATGTAAACAAATATCAAGCTGGAAAAGGTAAGTGGTACCATTTTTAGCCTGCTTTCTTAATGAAAAAAAGATTTATTCAGCCTTGCTGCCTTTTTAGTATTCACTTTTCTACTCCCTATACCTTTAAAGCCATTGAAAATTTTAACCAGATTTTACAACTGGATAAAGATCACTCTGAAATAAAGTTCAAGATGTTTTCAGAATGAAGGTAGCAAATAAAAACACAGGACATACATGCTTTTTCATAAATTCCAGTTACACGGGGAAATACTTGACATGAGCTTACAAGAATCTACAAAGGAGCTTACAAAGACTCCAACAAGAAAAGTTAAAGTCAGTGTGCCATCAGCTGATAGGTGTGAGCTCATAGGAGACTTCAGTACAACCCTTATTAAATAGCCTGGTGGTGAACTGAAGTGAGACAGACTTTCCAAGCAGGGAAGGCAAAACAGGCAGCAGTACAATTGAGCTCAGTAGCTCTGCTCCTCTGTAGCTGCTCATTCTCAACTCACCATGCCATTTGTAGAGATGGATGAGAAGTGGGTTACATCAGAGAGGGGATACAGCTGAAAACAGCAAAGTGATCTGTGTTACCTGGCTCACGCCCCCATTCTACTTCACAAAATCATTACACAGGGAGAGCCACAAGTACACAGTAGGGACTGGCAACAGGGATTACTATGCAGGAGCAGAGATAGGGCTGACTATCCGGGTAATGAATGCTCACTCAGAGACAATCCGAGCTTCAACACACACACTGTAAAGGCAAACAAAAATCTGGGACCTGAAGTAAAAGGTGAAGAGCAGTGGAGGAGTGGATGACAGCACTGTGGTTATAAAAGGCTTAAAACAGATTGTGAAGTTTTACTCAGTCTGAGGGATACTTTGTAGTACAACTAGTATCAGTGAACCCAGTGGAACTAATGCTAAAGTAAGATACTAGACAGTGTAAGAGCATCAGAGTTCTGTTCCTACAGAAGTAAAACTCTAAATTATTCTTATTTTTTGAAGACAAGAATAAACAGCGGAACTTTGAAGAAATACACTGAAAATTTCAAACAAGACAAATAGTTGTTAATAAAATAAAACTCTCTTATAGTAAGGGTTTTTTTTTCTTGACCTACAGACAGACACTTGTTCTACTGAGACATGCGTGAAGCAATGGCACTATGAAATTATGCAATTCTTTCAAGACTACTCAGTTCACTATAAGCTCCAGGCTGCAGCTACACAGAAGCTGAACTAGAGTCAGGTCTACGTAACATCTAAACTGTGGAGTTTAGTTTTCACTTTTCCTTATGTCACAACCATTTTCATTAACCTTTGTACAAAGAAAGGCTGAATTACCTATTAATAGCCTCCTCAGTGATAAGTCTTCATTACAGTCTGTTCATGTATGTGTAGATCTTTATAGCGTACTTCGTAGCTTAGCTGATAACACACGCAACAGTCGTCTGGTAAGGTTTATACAAGGTATATATTAGATGTACAAACACACCTTCCATGAACACGGCAAGGTTGTGATCTTCAAAACAGCTTCAGGCACTTAGATCTATTATTGTTCACTTAGGAATTTTCTACATCTGTGGAAAACTCACCCTTGACATCCAAAGACAGGCTGGTAAATAAATGCCTTGTTTTTCAACAGTGCTAAGTCCCAGTGGAAGTCAAGCACTTTTGAACATGAAGTCAGTGAACAGGGCAACTTCCCCCTTCACACTTGTAATCACAGGACCTCCCAGCTGGAAAATATAGTTCATCTGTAATTAGAAACAAATACAGACATGACAGTTATTCATACTAAACCCACTTTATACAGTCTGAGCAGAAGTGGTGGTATATTTATCAGTTTTATTTAAGCCTTTACCTTGCTGGGCCACTATGTCCATCTTTGTCTTATGTGCATGCAAGTATAACATTGCTCATGTTTACCCAATTAGACAGCTAGCTCCACCCGACTATGAACAAACAAAAAACAACTGCTCATAGCATTCCAGAGAAACAACACAGTGCAAGAACAAAGATTTCCACATGCAAACACAGGCAAGCAGCTAACCACAAAGCAGCAAAACCAGCAGATACTTACATGTTAAAAAATAGGGACAAGTTCTCTTTGGTATCTACAAATATCTGTGCTGATGATTCAGATGTAAGGGATAGATGCCTGCCTGATTTTTCCAGCTGAGATTCCTCCAGTGAATGGGGGAAAATTAAATACATATTCAGTTGAATAGATGCCAAGGCTGACTGATGAGGAGACCAACAGCTTCTCAGATGGGAGGCAGAGACTTTTTAGTTTCTCAGATGGGACCCAAAGCTATTCTATCTTGAGGCATTTTGTATTTGTTCTGCCTTCTCTGACAGGGTTATCATTCTTTATTCTGTGTGTTTGCTTCTCACTCGCTGGGTGTGGAACCCAAGAGGTTAATACACACTTGCCATAATGGTCTTTTTGCAACCACGGTTTCTGAGCCTCTGAAACAGACGTGAAGGCATCAATCTCGCCTTTACAAATGTCACAAACACCTGACCTTGTGAGGCAACACACAAACAAACCTGACCAAACAGTGAAAGCGAGAGTGAGTTCTGGACCTATAAACCATTCTGTGTGGTAACAGGATAGAAACATGTATGTTTCTATCATATATCTAACATATATGACCACAAAGCTTGAATCTTATTTCTGATTGAAGAAAGCAGAAGCTTTTGCTTCAGTCAGAGGAGAGAAATGAGCATCTCTCAAGGCCAGTCTATCCAATATGGAGCCTTCTGGAGGTACTATTTCCCCCTGAACTCTCCAAGGGCAATCCAAAGCAACAGTTACTAACTTTGGCACTTTCATTTCATGCATTAATCTGAGCAAAGTGAGTGGGAGCAGTGCATGCTCCTAAGCCTTGCAATTTGCTCTCCTATGTGTTTTGAATTCCTTCAGCAATTTGCATAAGCAAAATGTCCCAAAATAAGCCTGAATAAGCAAGTGAAGCTGGCAGTGTGCAACTCAGATCATCAACAAGATGAAATTTACAGAGTCCCAACCAAGGGACTTACTTGATTTCTTAGTCTTATTTGATTTAAGACTAATCTGTTAGCAGGATCTGTAAAACCAGTAAAATTTACTGTGGCATATTTGAAGCCGTTAAATAAGGTCCAATCCTGCATTACAGTGATAGCGAGACTCACATCAGCATATAACTAGTACAACTTAGCACGTAATTATGTCCTTGGAGTTTGCATGCAAGTGGCCTGATCTCATTCTTACAAGTAAAGTGTGCCCTTTCTATGAGTAAAAGCTGAAGGGTTTGACTTTAAATACATTTTTCAGCATAACTTCTCTTCAGCAGTTTCTAAAGTATAGCTCTGGGCACAGCTTTAGGCTTTCCATATGCTGCACTCTTTTAACTTAAAAGTTCAGGTAGGCAATCTGAAAACACACCTTGCAGCAATTCTTACCACCTCAGTATAGTGAACTGCATTTAAGGGTACTGATGTAATCACTGAAGTGGGAATCTTTAGATTTTGCCTGAAAACTGGCAATGTTTACAGCACCTCCTTTGAGCTCTTTCATGCCATCACAACGTTGTTCTGGAAGAAGAGCTGTAGATGTCTTAAAGGACTCTTTCCTTAAAAAAAAAAACAATGTGCTTTGTGCAGAATCATGCTATGTGAAAAGCTCTGGAGGAAAGTGTTTCCCATGTGACACCAATAGCTCTAAGCTCTTGGCCACTGCTCTCCAGAGTTCAAGGGACATGAAGACATACAGATAAAACCAGAGTGTGTGATCCTGAGTCTATTCTCAGTAGCCACAGCTCTGCTATTTATAGTTATTACCAAGGTCAGGACAGGGAAAGAAAGGGCAGAGCAGAGAACTGCTCATCCAATTAAGACCTGGGCTATCTATCAGACTTGAAGACTGCATCCAGCCTCCCTAGATGGAAGCAGTTCTTCTCCTGATACAGTCAGAAGAGTCTGAAAAATTAGGATGCTGTACAACTAACTGCTTCTTCTCCTCTGCAGCTACTCATACCAAGCTGAATGGCTACAGGAGAATGACACTCCATGTCTCTCTCACTGCACCATGATGAGTTCTCAAGCTTTAACGCATGTTCTGGGGCAGTAACTCCTTTGTAGCAGCTTCACGGTTAACCCCATGAGCTAGCAGATGGATTCCAGAAGCATCTTCCTCCCGCAGCTGTCAAGAATATGTGGTAAGGCTGCCACTGTGAGAAGAGAAAGAGTGCTGGAACTGTGTGCCATGAGCAGAGGGCTGCAAGGGCAAAGTATGCTGCAGTCCTTGAGGAAATTTCCCTTTTATCTTAGATGGGAATGACAGAGTCCCAAGTCACCAAATAAGTGAAAAACATTTGAGTTTACAATCCACCATGGCCATGTTTGCATACACACCATGGAGGAGCCCTTTTGCGACACCCAATGTTGTAGGAGAACTGGTAATAGAGATTTACTTAGCTTTCTTCTGCAAGTAATGCTTCCATCAAGAAATAAATGCATACAAAAGACAACATTCCTTCTGGTTTGGGGTTTTTTTAATCATCATATCTCTATTTACTGGTATGATGATGCCTGCTTATTCCACCTATTCTTTAGACTATCATCACTTGGACTATATTGTAAGAAACTGGCCATCCTGTCAGATGAGAGTTGACTAAATACTCAATTACAATGGCATTATAGCAGCAATTTTACTTACAAGAAAACTTGCTCCTTACAGTGCCCCACTTTTACATCACAGATAACGTAAACATAAAAACAAAAAAGGATGGAAACACCACTTCTAACTAGTATCCTTAAAGATCCAGAGGTAGTATAAATAAATGTATAAATGTAGATCTGGCGAGACCAGAACTCCCAACAATTTTTAACCACACCTGAACAGAAGAGCTTGCCTCAGTAACACTGTTCATGCCAGCCTGACAGCCCCGCTATCATCATCAAAGCAGTAACTGTTTTCAACAACAGTATAACCATCAAATAGTTTTTTTCATAGTGAAGTTTAGATTACATCACCGTCTTGAATATTATGTATGAGCTCATTGAACTTACTGCTCCATAAATATGCAGAACAATGGCAATGAATGAAGCCAAAACCGAGGCAGAGACGCTGCCTTTGTGTCAGGACAGAGGTTCACTGACAGTGAGTCAGTGCCCACAGCTGCATGTGGGATGTTGATTAGCTAATTATACGATACTTGTTACATGAATTTATAGACACTTGAAGACTGCATCTACATATAATTGTTCTTTCTGTTTCGTTCTGGTAAAAAAAGCAGCTAGAGAAATATCGGCAGCTAAACAAAAAAACTTCAATTACATTTGTCATATGGCCACTACAATATTATTAACCACACAAAGACAGAGCTTTTCTAGGACAGCTTAGGGTGTAATTGCCATGCTCAGACTCCAAGTATAGCTTCTCACCCTCAGATTATGTAAAAGCAGCCGTGTTTTCAAGTTCTGCTCACTGTGGATGACTCACATTATTATGTACTAACAACTGACACATTCTGTTTTACCCCTTTGTTTTACATGCCTGGAGTGTTCTGGCTGGAGTTTGTCTTGTTCAGAATCTGTATGTGCTGCACACCAAGTATTGTACCATGTAATCACTCCTTGTCCTTCTCCTTTTTAGCTTTTAATGAGCTCCTGCACTGGCACTTGGGCAATTTCCCAAAGCTACCCTTCAGAACTCCAAGAAGGCACCATGAGATCTGCAGGCAGCACTGCAGATTCCTGAGAATTGGCACAGCTACACTGGAGACCTCTGATAAAGCAAAGACCTCTGATAAATTGCTGCTTGTGTCACAAGCTCTTTTGAACTCTTGCACATGCAGTTGGCATCAAGAATCAAACAATGCATGTCACTAAATCTTCTTATGGAGACACAGGAGATTAAGGCTTATCTTATGAGTGGGAAGGTTTCCATTCTCCGTTTCAATAGGAGAAAGTCCTGAAAGTGAATAAACTCCAAAGTCTCCAATAAAACAAAGGGAGAGCAGCTTTACGCATAAGATGGATCTTGCTCTGTGATTCTGTACCACTGCCTTCTGTGACTGCATCAGCAGCCAGCTCACTTTTTATCTACTTTAAGTAAGGAGAAACATAAAATGTCCAAATATCCTCAGCTTGCTACGTAAGAGGCCCATTAAAGACTCTTGGTGAGACAAGCATGTTGTCAGATTTCGGAACATCACAGAGTTTAATACAGAAAGCATGAAAGAACGGGTGAAATTATTTATTTATGTAATGAGTAGTGATGCCAAGTACTTCCAGATCCTGCTGTCTTTGCTAAGGAACAAGATAGAAATAATGACATAACTAATCTTCCAAAGACACGTGAGCACTTCTTCCCAGAAATAACTGTTAAGTGTAAAATTTCAATCATTAATCAAAGCGCACGGGGGCCTAACCCTTTTTAGGATTCTAAAAGGAAACGTGAAGCAATATGACTATAAAGCAACACAAATGTAAGGGGCACTTAACCTTTATTCTAAGCAGGTAACTTCAAGAAAAGCACACCTGGGGCCAGTTTCTCTCTACTAGCGTAGATTTGTATTGATTCTACAAAGACGCAGCAAGTTTTACCATTTCAGAGGTTGGTCTCTGCCTGGAAGAAAGAAGGGCACCACCACACGATATCATGAATATGAAGAAAAGAAAGTAATAAAATATGCTGCAGGAAGGAGCAGAAGACACATACCCATGAGGAAAGCAAAACACAGGATAAACAAAATGCCTAAGAGGCTCTTTCAGGAAGAAGAACTAGCAGACGCAGCACAAAGGAATGTGAACTCTGCACAGATACTGAGAATACAGGTAAGACTCAGGGGGAAAAAAAGATATTAATACAGATGTTTTTTGTTGGGGTTTTTTTCCAAAATAGAGTAGAGATGTAGCAGAAGTCAGGATGAATGATCTTTGTTTCCCACAGGTCAACTCCACAAAGAGAGTGCTTACAAAGATGAGTTGTTTTATCTCAGATCCACAGTCCTGTTGATAAATCTCAGTGATTCAACAAGAAGGAAAATTTCACACGGAATGAGTTCCAGCCCTTATTTGGAACAGCAGAAGGTACTGCTTAGTGGTCTAGGGAGATAAATAAACTGCCTGGGCCAATTCAAAACTTGCACATAGTTGCCATGAAAGGAAGTGTTATGTCTGCATGTGATTTCCTGGAACAAATCAAATGTTCCTGCAGAGAAACCCATAAAATGCTGACAATATATTAAGACTCTTTTCTCTGAAAACGGTTATCTCAAACTTGTACTACAGGTCCACTGGATCAGGGGAAAAAATGAAGAAAGGAAGATTAATTGTGTCTTTAAAATCTGAGAGAAGAACCCAAACAATTTTAGTGTACAAGACCAAAACCAAAAGCTGTTTCAGTACACTCCTGAGATAAAACAGCAATAGAAACTGATAATATACAATTCCACGTACAGCAGACACATATACAGCAGTCCAGCAGTAAAGTCTGCAAGAGGGAAAGGGCTGGGCAGATCCCAAGCTAGGCAGGGTATTAAGGCTTTTCTGTCACTTCCGACAGTGGCACTAACAATTTGTCCATCCCCAACACATTGAGTACATTGTCCAAAGCCACATGGTTCAGCTGTCCTGACTCTTTGAATCCCAGCTAGAACTGAGCAGCAATCAGAAGGGATAGTCATATCCCAAATGAATTCTACACTTCATGATATACAGAGGAACTGCCTCTTTCTGTATCTTGAATTGATTCTGTATTTTTTATTTGTCACATGTATCACATTGATGAAAGACAACTGGAACCAGCATTGGACCAGTACTGAACACTGATGGTCCAAGAGCTTTGGCCGTCATTCTGCCCATCACAGGTGCGGCTAGCAACCATTCTTAAATCTCTTTGGGAGCCCCTGGGTCCTGTATTCTTTCCAAATGTAATGGGGGCATACCTCACATGAAAGAGAACATCTGCTGGCTCCAGTGAGGCCAGATAAACAAGAAATCCAGTCATTGCTACTGCATCAACACACTAGCCCCCGTAGTGCCTTGGAAAAACACCATCTTAAAAGAGATGCCTAGCAGCTGAGTCCTGCTGTGTGGATAATTTTCAGTGCTAAACTCTAACATGATGTATGGCACATAGGGTTAACCACCTCTGCAGAATCAGGAGGGTGAGCTTGCATTTAACTGTATTTTCATGGCTACACTAGGCCAGGAGCATGATGACCCAGGCTCTGCAGGTGCTGGCAGAGGAGCTGCTCAGGTTGGCAGCACAGGCAACAGGACGCTGGGACCTGCCGGGCACCCCATGGCTGGTGCTGATGCAGTGTCTGATGCAGCACCATCTTCTTAGCACAGCCACGGGTTTGACAGGATCTCTTTACACCACCATTTTAGAATTACAACAGTCAGGATCACCAACCCCTTCATCTTGCAGAGACGCCACAGCAGACGCTTTCACCCTTCCTCATGACTAACTGCCATCTCCCTAGGGGACAAGCCACCATGCCGGGCTATAGAGGCCACCATCACCATCCCTGTCACCACCACCACCACCACCCCCGGGTGCTGCTCGCCCCGGGCTCTCCTCAGGGTTCCCCCTCACGGAGCGGTTACAACCGGGGAGCCCTGAGGGCGCCCCGCGCACTCCCGCCCCGCCCGCCATTGGCCGCGGTCCGGGGCGGGGAGGACGGAGATGGGGGGGGAATACACACACACGACCCGGCCCGGCGGCGCCGCGCGGTCCTGCCGCCGTCAGCCGCGGTGCGGGCGGGAGCGGCGGGGGGGAAGGCGGGTGGTGTGTCCCGCACGTCATATCAGCCGCCCGGCCCGGATTGGCTGCAGCGTCTCACCCGACTGGCCGCGGGCGCCCGGGCTGGCGCGGCGGCTCCCGCGCTCGACACTCGCGGCCGGCCCCGCCCCGCCCGGCGCGGCCCGGCCCGAGGGGAGGGGTGGCGGAGCGGAGCGGCGGGCCCGGCGCTGCCTCCGGCCGCGGGTAGGTCGGCGGCGGGTAACGTGACACGCGTGGCTGGAGGCTTATAAACCTTACACGGGCCGCGGGTTGGCGAGCCGGGAAGGAGGCAGGAGAGTGGCGGCTTTTCGCCGTCCTCACACGGGCTGAGGCGGCGGCGGGCGCAGCCCCCTGAGGTGAGAGGGCGGGGAGGTCCGCGTCCCCCGTGCCGGGTATACGCCGGGATGCGAACCCCCTCTCCGAGGGAGAGGGTACAGCGCTGGTCTGACGGGAGCGGCGGGTCCTTGCTGGGGCTCCGCGGCTGACAGGCCGAGGCAGCGCGGCCCGTGGCCCCCGAATCACCTCGTTCGTGCCAGCCTCCTGCCTCCCCCGGGCCGCCGGCTCCAAACCGTTTGCCCGGTGCCTTTGGAGCCCTGGCGGAGAGGGTGGTGTGTGTGAGGGGTCGGGCCGTCCCGCGTTGGGTGTTTTGACAGCCTGTCCCTGCGCGTGTGTTTCAGGACTGCGGTGAAGCCGATGCCCAGGTTGGAGAACGGCGGCTGGAGCTGTCCCTGCGCGGCCCGGGGAAGGCACAGAGCCCAGCCGGGGGACACGGCAGCGGGACTGGCCGCCAAGGCGGGCGGGATGCTGAGCTCCTCCGGCTCAAGCCCCTCGCTGACGCTGGTGGGTACCGGAGCGCGCAGCCCCAGCACCGCCACCAGCACCACCAGCAGCACTTTGAACTGGAGTCAGCACCTGGTGCAGAGGAGCGTGGTCCTCTTCGTTGTCGGTGCTTTCATGGCCCTGGTGCTGAACTTGCTGCAGATACAGCGAAATGTGACTCTCTTCCCCGACGAAGTGATTTCCACTCTCTTCTCTTCCGCCTGGTGGGTGCCGCCGTGCTGTGGAACAGCAGCAGGTGAGTCCCTGACCTCCACGCGTGATTTAGCTTGGTTTCCTCCCGCCCCATCCTCCCGTGGTGAGGAGAGGTGATGGGGCTCAATGTGTGACCTTCGTGAGCCCTTCCATCGCACAGCGAGTGATGCAGACTGTGCCTTTGGGAAGGACGCGTGCCCACGCCAGCTTTATCCACCTGCGTGGATAACAGCTGGCGTTTCCCGCGTGTCTGAAGGCTCTTTCCGAGCCGGAGCACTCTGTATGTGTGTGAGGTGACGTTTTTCCTGCAGCGTGAGCCGCTCCCCACGCACCTAACACCTTGTTCCCGCAGGCACAGCGGGCTTTACCCGCTCTTCCTCCCCATCCCTTCAGCCTCACGGCGGGCACGGGTGGGCGCGGCGGGGCCGCGTGTCTCCGCCCCTCGCCGGCCATTGGCTGATGGCGAACTGGTGAGTGGCGGGAGGCGCTCGCCATTGGCTGGCGGCGGGAACTGGCCACGGGCTGGGTCGAAAACAAGGAAGTCACGTGCGGCGGCGTTGCCCCCTCACCACCAGCGCCCGTGTCAATACGGTGATATGGCATGTGTTAATTGAACCTCGTTACAAGGAAGCGTGGATGGTAAACCATAACCTCGAATGATAAACTGCATAGTAGATAGGTTGCCGTGGTTTATGCTCCAAAGTTCTTGTAGTGCTGTCACAGTTGGATTGAACTTTGGCATTTAGCTGTCACCTTACGGTGAAAGTTCTTTAATCAGAAAGATTAAACTGTTCCAGAACCAAATCACATATCTGTCTTGGAACAGTTCTTCATGTAGCCTTCTGAGTATAAAAGTTCTCCTTAGGTGTTTAAGGGGGATGGGAGAAAGAGGGTAGGAAAGGACACACAGACACACACAGATGTTACAGATAGTTAAAGCAGCATGTCTAGTGTTGGAGTTGGTGACAACACCTGGAGTCACAAGGCTTAAAAAAGTGAAACTCATCTAGTGTTTGTGCTAGCAACTGAGCTAACACTAGCCTGCGTTTTTCTTCTGCAACCAATCTGCAGACTGATAAGGCTAAGGAAATGCTATATGAGGATAAAATCATTGTGTGGTTAATAGTACGAGTAGTTATTTTTCCCTGACATAAGGAAGACTGATGGCAGGTGTTTCTCCATGTTCAGCTCTGCTTGTTTGGTATCTAAATTAGCCTCTGAGTTGGCTGGGAGCACAGGCTGACTTACAGCCCAGCAGAAGGAGAGAAAGCAGCGCTGCCAAGAGACTTCTGCGTCCAGGCAAATATTTAATTCTGAGCCTGATTCACAGCTAATGAGTCAAGTTCATAAAACTGTCTGCCCTGCAAGTGAGCAATAAACACATATTCCATTCCTAGCTGTAATTAAGCTTTTGTTACATCTTGTTATTTATTGGTACAAGCATCTCCTCAGGATGTCAAATGATACATGCTTATGAGAGAAAAGGACCTTGAAGTCAGATGCCTGACATTGCAGTATATATCTCTGCTTTAAAAGTTCTAACAGAATATTGCTTCTCGGGGTAGATTTCTTTCCTAAAGTAAGGGGGAAATGATTGTCTCTTCTTCATCAGACTTACAGTAACGTGATAAGCACCTCACTACTTTGTCAAGCACTTATTTGCCAAACTAATCTTTAATAATAATGAAGTAATCATTGTATAAGAGTTAGTACAAGTAGTGTTACTTCTTTTGCAGCTGTCGTTGGCCTGCTGTATCCCTGCATTGACAGCCACCTGGGGGAACCACACAAATTCAAGAGAGAGTGGGCCAGCGTAATGCGATGTATAGCAGTTTTCGTTGGCATTAACCATGCAAGTGCTGTATCCTTGAACTAGTCTATGTTGTTGCTCCATGTACTTAGTTTGTTGTCATGAAAACAGTCTCTCCCATTCACATCTGGGAGAATTACAAAGGTAAGAATGGTGCCACTGGCAGAGAGGTGTACTTCTGAGAGACCTGCAGTACACTGTAGGATGGATAACACAGTTCACTTAAAAGTATCTGGAACAGGGGAGGGATAGACATCATAGTATGTCTGATTTAACTGCAAGTATAAGTTACTTTAATCAATATGTTGTCTGCGTCTAATAGTTAACAAAATTAACTGGCGACATACACTGAAATTGTCAGTAAGAGTGTTCTTTGTGTGAGATAATGATGGTTTGAGCAGAAAACCTAAATCAGTGAGGATAACTGGGTCACTTGAGATAAAAGTCCATAAAAGTTAGATATATTGCAATATAGCATATTCTTTAGATTCTCAATGTGATAAAAAATGTTGGTTTTGAACTCACTTTCCAGTCAAAGTCAACAAGTGCTATGATTGCTCTGGAGGTCTAACAAACAGGTCCTTAACATATCGTATTTGGAGACGTAGAACCATGCTCACTTTCAGCTTGAATTCTCCCTTGTTCAGTTTCAGCAGCAGTGTGACTGCAGACTTAAAAGGATTATCCTTAACATCCTTCTCCAGAAACTAGATTTTGCAAACAACGTCCAGCTGTCCCTGACTCTAGCAGCCTTATCACTGGGTCTTTGGTGGACATTTGATCGTTCAAGAAGTGGTCTCGGGCTTGGAATTACAATAGCCTTTGTAGCAACTCTGATAACCCAGTTTCTTGTATATAATGGTGTTTATCAGTAAGTTATGCTTTTAAAATACTAGTTCAACTATCATGTAATGACTGAAAACAGGGATGCACAGGCACTGGAAGTTAGTGATTAACACATATAGCATGTTCTTAGACATTTTGTTTGTCCAGGCAGCTAATTGTCCAGCTGCTCCAGGTGATCAGATTGGGAACTGGGGGTAGAAGGTGGGGAGTAGACAAATTGGGATGTATGTTGAAATGGTAACAGTTCAGCAAATTGAACTTCTGTTGGCTTGGTGTATCACAGAATCATGTCATAGAATGGTTTAGGTTGGAAGGGACCTTAAAGACCATCTAATTCCAACCCCCTTGCCATGGGCAGGGACACCTTCCACTAGACCAGGTTGCTCAAAGCCTCATCCAGCCTAGCCTTAAATACTTAATCTGATTAACTGGCTCTAAGGACAGAAAATTTCCAAACTTTGCTGGCTGGAATATTGGGTTTTAGGAACTTGCTAAGTTAACAGACTTAATTTGGTCTCCCTATTCCTTCTCCTATGATACTGTTGTTTGGGGTTTGTTGTTTGTTTGTTTTTTTTTTTCTGGGCCTGGGGAGAGAATTCTCTTATTATCATGTTAATAATATGTAAACTGATGATAATAACTTGTTTATAACTTGTTTCCTTTTCTTAACTAGGTATACATCCCCAGATTTTCTTTACATTCGTTCTTGGCTTCCATGTATATTTTTCTCAGGAGGTGTGACTGTAGGAAACATAGGACGCCAACTGGCTATGGTAATTACTCTATAATTAGCATTTCCTTTAACAATCCAAATACCTTCTATTGTTGTTAGTCCAAGAACAAACTATAGCTTTAAGGGTATGACTCAACAAATTGGCAGAGATGAAAAGATGTCTTCCCAAGAGTTGAATTGTAAGTGTCCAACTTGTGTTGCCAGTAGAGTGGGAAATGTCTTAATGTTAGGGTATCTTCTGTACTTAACTTTTTTCCAGCAACAGTCTAAATAAGACTAGAATGAGTACACCGCTTCTGCTGAGAATCTCAATCACTCCTGCTCATCAGTATACATCAGTATTTTGAATTAACATCTAAGGTAGCTAGAAAACCGAGGCACAGATGGGCTTTCTGTAATTACTTATGCAGTAAAGCATTTTTGTTATGTAGGTGAAAGGAAATGTCTGTATATGGCATTAAATTCCACGACTATCAATTATGGTCTTTCTGGTCACTCAAGATGTAGTTCAAGTATCACTCAATATAGTATCACTCAGTATATGGGATAATACAGTATAAAATCCTATCTCATTTGCTAGGTTCTTAAGTAATTTTTTCTTTATAGTATACTTAAAGGTAAACCTGGGTGCATGCTTGCACTTCAGCCTGAGGCTTGGGTGGGAAAAGTGTTCTGACACTAATGCGTAGTAATAATACTGTATTGATTTAACATCTGTCTTCTTTACTACATAAGTCCTTTATCCTGGAAAACATCTTTTAAGTGTTTAACTTCTCTAAGGCTGCTGTGATTTAGGTGCCTTTAATTTTTACAGAAGGAAGAGAATTTGTAGACTTCTGAGTTGCTGAAATACTAGTCTCTGAACTGTTCATTAATGGGGGGAGCTCCTTTTTGGGACTGAACAACAGATGAGCCAAAAGCTAAGTCTAAAGCTAGCAGTCTTTCCTGTAACAGGCTTTCTGTCTCTTCTGCCTAGCCTTGCAAACCCAGTGGATGGATGCTGATGTACTTCTAATGTGGATAGTCTTTAACTTGATGCTGCAGATGGACAGGCTTGCTTACAAGCTGGGCAAGAGAGCCATGTTGCTTGACCACCACTGGCTAACACTGAAGATCAATTTCTTTCGTATTGATTCTCAGTTACACTAAATTAAGAGGAACCTCTTGTAGAAAAGGCTGTTTCAGAGAAGGAAAAAAAAAAAAAAGGAAAAAAAAAGAGCATGGGCAAATCTGCTTCTGTTTTTGAGGATTTTCTTTGGTGCTGACTTGGTACCAAGTTACAGATTTCCTGGGACCTTGGTAACAATCTTAACTTCACAGTCAATTTGGTTTGCTCTGAGGTTCTTTAAAACACAAGCTCACTACTCCCCTTTCAATTCCGAGTGGTGCATAATCTCTGCATGTCTGTTTTTCACAGGACTACATGTATAGGGGTAAAAGAGGGTGTAATTTCTCTTTCTAAACTTGTCACATCAAGTAAAAAAGATACATTAATATACAATTTTATTTAAGCTTTGTTATTGCAAACAGGGTTTCAGAATAAAAATTTAGTTAGTCATATGCTAGGGTTCTGTATTTCACATTGGCATACACAGTACTTCAGTACTGCTCTGCTTCTTATGTTAGACAGCAAAGGAAGTGATCCTTAAAGGGCTAAAATAGATTTAGGCACATAGGATTCTTTTTTTCTTTGACTTCTTTTCACCTAGCATCTCACCTGAACATAATTGAAATCAGACTGACTCCTGCCTGCAACTTCCTTGTCTATCTTGTTATCTTCCTCATAAAGAAAGAGGGAAGTTGGCAAGGCAAAATATTCAATTCTGGTTATCTAGAAACATCTTCTCATGTGGTTTTCATTACCATTACTTAGTCGGGAAAAACTTGGAGAAGCCAAACATTTTCATAGGAACGCTTCTGCAAATTGCTATTAAGCATTCAGTGCTGAAAGTCTAAGAATTCCACTTCTAAAATAGAATGGTAGCATCCAGTCAACTCTGTCTTTCCTCTATAGAGATGACCCAAAAGCATCTGGTTTGTTAGCCATTGTGCATGTGGCAAGAAGATGAAATGTTGCACTTTTTAAACTAAGCCTGAATAAAACTGTTATTTTTGTAGCTGTATTCTCCTGCAGTTCCTGAGCTCTTTGGCTGCATGTGACAATTGCAGATCAAACAGTAGATAATTTCTGGACAGGTCCAGAGTAGGACACAGCACCTGTGGAAGTTACTGTAGTAAAGTTGCCTCACTTCCTCCTCAGCTGCTGTCTAGCTTTTGCAGTTAGAAAAGGAATTAGAAGAAGCAGAATGAGAAGTGTCCCTGTGATATCCATTCCTACCCTGAGAAACATCAGCTGGGAGATGCTTGCTACTTTTCAGTCACTGGATTTCAAGTGATTTTACATGCAGTAACTGCCATCAGCTCTCACTGCTCATTCTGATATCTTAAGTTGTGAGTCAGTGCTGGGTTAAATGGATGGCAACAGTTCATTTTGAGCTGTAACCCTTACTCTCAGTATCTGGCAAACTAGGGTGCTGTTCAAAGCTTAGACCTCAGAAATACTTAGTTTGATACTGCTAGGAGCTGTAGAACTGTGCACACATTCGGTACTTGTAAATGTATTTGCATTTTGATTCTAGAACGAGAACATACAATAATCTTTTTTTTAAAGAAAAGTTGGTTAAATTTCTTACACTGGCATACTCTAGGGTTTCATATTAGAAAAGGGACTTGGGAGGAAATTAGTAAACCTGTCTTATACCAGACTTTGATTGGAAAACAAAGCAACATATGCTTGAAGACAGTTTGAAAGAGGGCTGTTAAAAAACTGAATTAGTGTTCATTTTCAGCCTAAATGAGTTTAGTTGACTATTTAATCTTTGAAAATAGTGCGTAATGTAGTCACTTACCAGAAGGCATTAATATATATCATCTGTTTGATTTCTTTCTTTCATCCATAGGGTATTCCAGAGAAACCACATAATGACTAAGTCTTTGCAGAAGAGAGCATGGTGCCAGTGTGAAAGCAACATTGCGAAGATGTGTTCCTGTTTTAAATTGAAGATTATTTAGAAAAAATAATCTCTTATGGGCTCACTGCACAAATGACTTGTGGAAAAAAATATTAATCCACTCTTAGAATAGCCAAGTGAAATTAACTGCTTATCTTGAAATCTTACCCTGATTTACCACATAAGCGTTTGCATATGGCTGTTCTCTGGAAGAGTTTAACACCAAGTTGCATACAACTGCTCAGGCTAAGTGGCAGTTTTCCAAGTATTAGGTTCCAATGTAAGTTATTGAATCAGCTGCCGTATTTTAAAGCCTTGAAACTGAAATTTAATTACAAGCTCTTGTATCAGTGCCCAAAGGAAGTAGATCGATGGTGCTTAACAATGATGAAGTATGGTTTAATAGGAATAGTATTTATCAAAATCTTTAAAAAATAGGGTTATTTAAAAATAAGAGTGATCAAAACAGATTAAAGGCATTGCACTAATGCTTTTAGGAGTCTTATGAAGGAATCATGCCCTAACTTGTAATGCTGCATTAAGTTTCTGTCTTTGATGGTGGAGAGGGTTGGAGGGACAAAAAGTCAGAAGTCACTTTAGTTTGGAATTTCTAAACTACTTCCGTACAATAGGTGAATAGTAGACAATCTTGTTCAAACATGAACTATATCAAGACATTCTGGCTGGAAATTTTATTACTTCTCAAGCTTGCAAGTTAGATTTGCAAGAATCGAGTTCTGGCCCCGATTCAGTAAGAAATTTCAGTGTGTGTGAGTATTCTTGCTTAATATTAGACATATGCTTCAGTATCTCACTGAGGTCTCGGATATCTTCAATGTCTGTTGTTACTACAAAATGTACATTGCAGGTCATTGGTTGGCCATTGAGTACTTGCCCCCAAGTCCTTAACATTCATAGTTTTCTCCTAGAGGTGTCCTTGTTCCCCTTTCTGAGTCAGGGTTTTGACTGGAATGATTAGAAATGGAAGCGGGCCTAAAATGTGAGTTAAACTGTATGTGAAGAATAGCGAACAGCTTGTTTTCTCAGTTCAGTTTCTGAAGGAGATCATTACTTGTTTTTTCACAACCCTATTGAATTTGCAATCTGTGATTGCCTTCTTAAAAAAAAAAAAAAAAGAAAAAAGTGCTTATGTCACTACATAAAACATTTGGTGTTTCTTAATACTTAGTTCTGGTGAGCACAACATATTCATTTGATAGCTTAGACCACAGGAGACCTAAGTAGCAAGTATTAGGTCTTAAAGTTGAAGTGCAATGTACAGTAAATCTGAGCCTCATGTTCTCTTCAATATCGATCATTTCTGATGAGAGGTAAAAGAGAAGAGGGTTCTGAGTTCATTTCAATGCTGCATGGAGTCAAATGGAGCAATAATTTATTTAACTAGTAAAGCTAGTTTTGTTGTATCATTCATCGAACCCAAATTTTTAGAAATACTCCAATTTTGTGGTTATGGTTTACTTGTAAACTTTTATGTATTTGCCTTTTTGTATTATGCTTTTTGTGTGTGTGTGTGTGCGCGTGCATTTCCAATCTTACATGGCTTCAGATAAAGTTACAGGCATCAGTCAAAGACTGGCCCATCATAAAGACATTGAGGCCAGGTAGCAGTATTCTGGCTGCTTTCACTTTTCTGAGGGAATGCTGTAACTGCTGCTTGTGCTTTTGGTGTTTTTTTCTGTAGCAGGAAAAGTTTAGCATAAAGTCTATGTTACAGAGCAGACCCCAATTCTAATCTTGCTTTGGTGTAAATCAAGAGTAATTTAATTCATGTAAGATCCTTCCTCAACTGTTTAAAACATAAATAAACACATTTTATAGGACTACTTGAAGAAATCAGATCCTTGGATCAGGACTGGATCAGCTCAGCTGTTTTAAGGAGTATGCTACCTGCTGAGGAAGACAGTTTTGTAACCATCTTGAAACCAATTTCAGAATGTTATAAAACCAGATGTAAGTAAAGATGACAGTGATCTCTATGAATATTTGATTGATAGTGAAGTATTTAAGATTTATTTGTAAAGACTGAAACTAAATCTGTACGTGTTAGACATAATGCAGCCAAAAATGTTCAGTCAAAAAGTTCAGTTTTTGCCAATATTTCTGAGTATCTTAACCAAAGTGATTTAAGTTTGGGAGAGGTGGGGAGGGGAGTGAAGAAAATTTGCACTATTCTGAATTTGAACACATAAATTCTCATTCTTACTGATAAGTTTTCAGCGGTGTGTTTGGTTTTACACTTTTTTTACTATTAAAGTTTTAAGATCAAGTTGTGTTTGCCTTGGGTTCTCTGTGTTCACATTATGCAGGAATCTTTCTTGAAAAGGACAGTTGTTATGGTTGCATAACAAATACTCAGTCATGCATACTCAGAGGTTTAAAAACCTCTAAACTGAACTTGGAGAGATGAGCTTTTAGAGAACCTTCTAGCCTGTGTTACACAGTTGAAGAAAATTGATCTTGCTGTTGTACCAGGAAAGTGATGTAACTTTGTGACTTAAGGTACTGAATCTTACTACTATTATCATCCAACATTCTGAAATTCATAATCTGAAACAAAATATGGAGGCACCAGAGTAAATGTGCAAATTCCTGTTGTGGCTTGGTTACTTACAGTAATGATTTCTGAAGTCCAAAGCATCATAAACAGTACAAACAGTGAGAATGGGTAAGCACAGCTGATGAGGCTAAGCAATTCTAAAACTGTTGCATCATCTGATTTAGGGTAGATAGCATCTTGCGAATTTAGACAAAAAGTCCTCACTTTTACTGCACTAAAATATTTCAGACTTCTAGAAGCTACTGTGTTTGTGGTGGAAGGATGTTCATATGAGTGCAGAGTCTGCAGGCTTAGCTGAAGAAGGTTTCATTAGGAAGTTCTTAACTATTTTATCTTAAATAGCCTGTGTTTGCTTAACTTCTGTGCATGCTCCATGGCAGCGGAGGAGGTGGCTCTTAAAAGCTCCAATCTGAGCATGGTTCACCTCCTTCAGGTACATTGCTTGCCTTGAAACTGCTCAGATTTTCTTGAAAATAATTAAATACATATATATATATTTCATTTATATATATAATACACATAAAATATATATAAATATTTCTTATTAGCACATGCATAAAGAGGATGTGTGTATATATATATATAGAGAGAGAGAGAGACATACACTCTTTTACATGCACGCACACACACACACACACACACTTGTGGGATACATCCTGGCCTTTGAGAACTAGGACACAATGGTCTTGTCTTGTGCCAGGACAAGTGTGCACAGTTTCTAAAGAAAAGAAGAGTCTTCCCACCAAGTGTGATGATTTGACCTGTGTGTTATTACTGCAGATTCCTTCAGTAGGTTATTCAGCCTTTGGCTTTAAGCATGGGGATTTGCAGGTGCTAAATTAGCCACAGGAGGGCCCATAGTCTGTTCTCTGAATACAGCTGAACCATATTGAGATGAATAATGAAATTAAGTCTCAATTGCCCTGCTGCACATCAGAGTAGCTCCAAAATACATGAGAACAAAGCATTACATGCTGGACTAATCGAGCAAAGCACACTTTATATTGGAGATCACTGAGGTCCCTATCTTGGAAACCAGTGAGAGGTGGGATGATAAGATTCTTGTAATCCAAGGTTCCAAAAAAGGAAACTACAGATGGTGATTTCTCTGGGATAGTGAAATACTACATAAGTTGCCCCGTGCATAGTTTGGAGTCATCTCCCTGCATCTAACTAAATCTTCTTGTTGTGCAGTGACAATGCTCTGTCTTCGTGGGCTGCCAGTGAATCACATATGCCATAAAATCACAATCCTCATGCCTGTCTGTGTGGTAATGAAGTATGTAGTCTGCTGTGCTTACCTTTTGAAGGCAGAAGTCAAAGTACAGATGATATATTCAACAAACAATGTATTACTGCACAAAAAGTCATAAAGGGTTTTTCTGAAAATTCCTGATCACTTTTACTAATTATCTATGTGCTCACTCACTATAGAATCATAGAATAGTTAGGGTTGGAAAGGACCTTAAGATCATCAAGTTCCAACCCCCCTGCCACAGGCTGGAACACCTCACACTAAACTGTGTCACCCAAGGCTTTGTCCAACCTGGCCTTGAACACCCCCAGAGATGGAGCATTCACAACCTCCCTGGGCAACCCATTCCAGTGCCTCACCACCCTAACAGGAAAGAATTTCTTCTTTATATCCAATCTAAACTTCCCCTGTTTAAGTTTTAAACCATTACCCCTTGTCCTATCACTCCAGTCCCTAATGAAGAGTCCCTCCCCAGCATCCTTATAAGCCCTCTTCAGATACTGGAAGGCTGCTATGAGGTCTCCACGCAGCTCCCTCTTCTCCAGGCTGAACAGCCCCAACTTTCTCAGCCAATCTTCATATGGGAGGTGCTCCAGTCCCCTGATCATTCTCGTGGCCCTCCTCTGGACTTGTTCCAACAGATCCATGTCGTTTTATGTTGAGGACACCAGAACTGCACACAATACTCCAAGTAAGATCTCATGAGAGCAGAGGGGCAGGATCACCTCCTTGGACCTGCTGGTCACGCTTCTCTTGATGCAGCCCAGGATACCCAGGTTGGTTTTCTGGGCTGTGAGTGCACACTGAAGCCAGCTCATGTTCACTTTCTCATCGACCAGCACCCCAAGTCCTTCTCTGCAGGGCTGCTCTGAACCTCTTCTCTGCCCAACATGTAGCTGTGCCTGGGATTGCTCTGACCCAGGTGTAGGACCTTGCACTTGGCATGGTTAAACTTCAGGAGGTTGGCATCAGCCCACCTCACAAGCATATCAAGGTTCCTCCCGATGGCATTCCTTCCCTCCAGCGTATCAACCGAACCACACAGCTTGGTGTCATCGGCAAACTCGCTGAGGGCGCACTCAATCCCACTGTCCATGTCAGCGACGAAGATGTTGAACAAGACCGGTCCCAACACCGATCCCTGAGGGACACCACTCGTTACTGGTCTCCAGCCGAACATTGAGCCATTGACCACAACTCTGTGTGCAGCCATCCAGCCAGTTCTTTATCCACCGAGTCCATCAGTTCCGTAGTCCCATCATAGAAGGCCACCAAATTGGTGAGGCAGGATTTCCCCTTAGTGAAGCCATGCTGGCTGTCACCAAGCACCTTGTTGTTTTTCATGTGCCTTAGCATGCCTTCCAGGAGAATCTGCTCCAAGATTTTGCCAGGCACAGAAGTGAGACTGATTGGTCTGTAATTCCCCAGGTCATCCATTTTCCCCTTCTTGAAACTGGGGGTTATATTTCCCTTTTTCTAGTCGTCATGAACTTCACCTGACTGCCATGACTACCCTCATCTATCTTTTATTTCCCAACCCAGTGTCATCATTTTTTTCTTCCTTCATGCCCCTTCAGTTAAACAACCTCCTCCAAGCTCAACACTGGCTTCATCACCCTTCAGACCTTTGTTACCCCAAAGGTGGCTTGAAGGGCAGCAAAAACCTGTACTGGATCTGTAGTCTGCACACTGCAGTTTCTGGACCTTTTCATTCTCAGGCTTTACTCTCAGGATATATGTCTCCGTTGGCCGGGGGGCCCCCCCCCCCCCCCCCCCCTTTTTCCTGTGTGTTTCTGAAGTTCTTTCCACAATGAAAAAGCCAGCTTGCTTGAAGGACCCACTTTGGTGCCTGGGGGAGCAAGCAGGGAGCTGAGTTGTTTTGCAGGGTCTCTGCCTTGTTCTGACAATTGCATTTCAGAAGGTGAACTGAATGTTTCTGTTAAAGAAACAACCAAAATATCCCAAACTTGTCTCCCCTGAAAGATCAGTCTTTCAGTGCCAGCTACATAGCTGTCATGTCATACTGGAGGCTGCTGTGGTTTCAAACAGCAGCTCTTGGAGATGGGATACTTCAGGCTGTGCGTTAACTCTGAAACCTACAAGCCATCGTTCAGTTTTTAATACCTATTGCACTATTGCTGCTTTATAAAAAACAAGCTACTGTTGAATTTAATGCTAGGTATAATTCGAAGCTGGTGTAACCCAAAAGCAATAAAACTTGCCTGTTATTCCTGATCAGTCGTGGTGTGCAGCTGGAAGAGCAGGGGTGGAGGATCCTTCTGTTGGCTTCTGTGCTGCTGAGCTCTTGCACCAGAACCCTGCAGTTTAGGAGCCTGGGCACTGCGTGGAGCCATGCTGATGGGCTGAGCAACGGGATCTGACTTCTAAAGGAAATTTGCTGCTGATATAAGAGATGGAGTGAGCTGGTGTAGGAAGGAGGTTCAACAGCATCATGCAAGCCTACTCCAGATTTTGCCAGGCAAGGATCAGACAGCGAAGTGTGGAAGTCCCTGTGAAGCTAAGGGAGATGCAGAGCTGTAGCTAAGGAAGAATCACCAGGAATGCATACCCTGGTGACTTACCCAGCATTAGGAAAGTGAACAGGGCAGATATCTAAACTTCAAGGGCTCTCTTGTGCAACAGAGACCTTGTCCAGACAAGCAGAACTTGTTCGCTTCTGTGCAGAGCTCTGCAGCAATGAACTTGTTTGCAGCCTCTGGTTTTAAACATTTTTCCTTTCTCTACTGAAGCACACAAACCATGCAGTCACTGACTAACCCTCATCCTAGAAAGGATTCAAACATGGGTTGTAAGGTGTATATAGGTGAAGTCAGTGGGACTGGAGATGCACTGAGCATCACAACCAGCTCCAGGTCTGGAGTTCTGCTCACAGAAGTGAGCAACAGCCATACCAGAGCTACAGTGACTGTCATGGCTAAGGGCTGGAGGTCATCCTCCTACCAAGGCTCCCTTAGGTCACCTCCTAAGCACCTTGCTTAAGGCTATTTTGGAACAGGTTGAATAAATCATCAGGAAAAGAGCCACACAGTTACCAGCTGGAAGTGGGAGAATATACTAAAAGTATCTAATAGGATAACCACTCCTGATGATTTTACTCAGAATTTTATCAGATTTCTTCTTTTCATGCAAAGAAAGCACCTGGTATCACCAGAGTAGCTCCTGGTGCCATTGTTTAGTTTTTACTCAATCTTTACTCAAACAGCTTGCAATGCTTCTGGAATGAGAGCCTGACCATAGTATGAATAAGACTTGAAGATACAACTTAGGGACTAGTGATTCTCTTGATGGAACTCAGCTGCAAAATACAGACATGACCACGACTTTAGACACACCGGGAGATTCAAGGCATTCCTATGGGGCTGATAGATTTGGCACAGGAAACACATAGCCTCCAAGAGCAGCACCTGAAGGCTGCACAGACAGGATGTGGAATGTCTCACTTAGAATAATTTAAATTGGAAAAGACCTTTAGGATCATTGAGTCCACCCATAAGCCTAACATTGCCAAGTCCACCACTAAATCGTGTTCCTAAGTGACCCATCTTTTAAACACCTCCAAGAATGGTGACTCAAGCACTGCCCTGGGCAGCCTGTTCCAGTGCTTGACAACCCTTTCTGTGAAGATGTATCTCCTATTATCCAAACTAAACCTCCCCTGGCACAACTTGAGTACATTTCCTCTCATCCTAAAACAAGATTACACTGGTTTTGAACCCCATCCTCAATGTCCAGTAATGCATGAACCAAATACAGTCAATGGCATTTAAGCTGAGAAACACCAGGCTTTCAGGACTTTGCGCAACAATCAACATTGGAAGTAGACGCTGAAGCCAACAATGCATGGATATCTCAGCATCATCACACCCACATCTCATGGTCATGAGCATCCTGGAAGATGCAGCCAGGTGAAGGAAGTTTAGATGCAAAGTTGGTAGAACAAGTAGCCTCACACAGGAGCTGGTGAATGAGCCTTTCTCATCAGATCCGCAGTGGGACTTTGGGAAAGAACAGCTGCATTTGCCTGCCTGCTCCTTGGGCATGTTCCACCTGCTTAGTTGAAGGCAGGTCCAAATGAGCCATCTGTTGACCTGGTTGAGGAATCAGAGCTTCCCATTAATTTAAAGATATTTTTACACGTTATTAAAGGCCTAGAAAGAAAGGAGAGGTGGATAAAAAACAACAGTAAGAAGCTTTGCCTTAGAGGCACAGGTAATATCTGTAACAGCTGCTACACCCTATGCCTAAGCTAATTGTTAAATGAGTCACTCTGGCAAAAGAAGCATTAATAAAGGGAAGTGAAGACTGAACATCTGGAAAAAAATATGAAAGGGAAGAACTTTCAAATTTGGAACTCCTTGCTGGGTGGGAGCTGCTTGGGGAGACGGCTCTAATTGCTTGTCTGAGAGAATGAAAAGTGAATCTATTCCCAGTCTGAAATCAGCATCATCATTGTGTATTCCTCTCAGCTCTCCTGTCCCCGTGCCAGAACTGTTACGTGGGGCCCTAACCTGCAAAGACCAAGACACGCTCTTCATCTTTTGCACCTCAGCCAGACAGTGATGCAGGTCCATAAGGGCAGTGGTGCCCACCAGCCTCCTCAGGACCTGGTTCCAAGCTCAGAAGTTGGTTTGCACAGCTGAGCGCAGGATCCTCTATCAAAACAAGGTTATTCCAGTGGCACCTGTGTCTTGTTGCTGGTGGGTGGTTACTGGGACTCATTTTGATATACCTGGGGCTGTCAGACTTCCAGCCTCGGCAAGGAGTTCTGCAGAAAGTGCCCACACCACAGTCCAAGTCAAACTCTTTCCCCAGTTTGAGACCTGAAACCAGGCTGGATGAATCTCAGGAATGTTCTCAGGTCTCATTCAGCTTTGGCAAGGAGAACCAAACTGGAATGCAATGGATCCCTCTGATGGAGGGATGCCAGGATTACAGCACGTACCTGGAGTTGTGCTGCAATGCCTGTACTCTGTGTATGACTGGGCTTAGCTTTTCTGCTCACCGTTTCTCCAGAGAAGTAGCTGATGATTCTTCCACCTTCCTCCCATTTGGTCCTCTTGCTCTTCTGCCATTTTGTGCTTTCTCTCAGTCTCCTCTTTCCTATTCTGTAGAAGAAACCCCTTCACTAAACACCCCTTAACGGTGCTGTACAGCAGGGAGACCTCCACCCTGACTGGGTACCTGTCAGTCTGGCTTTGGCCTTCACACAAATGAGTACACAGGGCACATATCCAGAAAGACACGGTGGGTCTGCAACAAGAACATGATGAAAGCAAGGGAAAGAGGAAGCACTGAACAAGGGTGCTGCAGCAAGATAGGAGTTGCAGTTTTTGTGTTTCAGCAGGAATTACTGACTACAGGCATTCTGATCCACTTTTCTAAACAGAGACTAATGCCGCCCCAAGCCCCAGCTTGTGAGGCATCACAAGTGGCACCTCAGGCTTTTCTGAGCTCATTTCCACCTGCAAAAGGAAGGGGAGAGCTATTCAGTATTTTACTTTTGCATTTTTGAAGGTGAAGATGCCAACCTGAGCACAGGCTTCTCTGATAATGAGTACCCCACTCCTAGGCTCCCTAAATGTCACCGCACTGGTGCCACTGAAGGGAGGACCACATTGGACACCTATTTCTAACTAGCTGAATGCAAAATCTTCAGTAACTGGCAACCCTGATCCACTTCTTCCTGGTTTTCTTCCAGAGTAGGCATGTGTGGGAATCAATTTTGCAGGTGAGGAAATTGGAAGGGTGGAACAGGAGATCTGACATGGGAATGTGTCACAGCAAGTGCCCGTGATGCTGTGCACGGTGCTCAAGAGACATGTCCGGTAACACGAGCAGAGAAGGGCTCGGTGGGGATGTAGCATGTGTGCCAGGGATGGGGATGGAAAGGCAGGGCACCCCGGTGCAGGGAACAGAACACCACTGAAGCAGGGGCAGGGAAGAGGCTGCGGCAAAGCAGGGAGCACGCAGGGGGCTGGGGCCGGGCAGGTGTGCTCCCGAACATCCACGCAAGGATCCTAAAGCGTAATTATGGAATTTTAAAAAACAACTTGACGTTATAATTATAACGGTTCCTGGAGGAGCCGCGTAATTGAATTCTAGGGTGTCTCGCTCTCATTGCAGGCGCTAACAAGAGAATGGCTCAGCTTCCCTCACAGCCTTCCCGGAGCCCTGCAAAGCTCGGGAGACACCCAACAATTCAATTATTGTTTCCCTCTGGAAAGCAGATCATTTTAGACACGCGGCCAGCTCTAATTACAAAGGAGAGGGGGGAAATTTCTCATGTCCAAAAATTATTTGACTCATTAAAAGAATTTACTTTCCACCGGGCCTAAGGAGTTGAAGCTCTGGTGGAAGAGTGGGAAGGAGAGGAAGAGGCAGGGAGGGCAGGGACCTCAGCCCTGCAGCAGCACCCCCAGGAGGCTGTGCTCGGACTGAACCCCTCCAGGTTCCATTTTCCCAGGCAAAGCTGGTTTCCATGTGGAAGGAAAACGGGGGTTTCAACCAGGGCAGGCAGGTTCCATCACGGACCATGAGGCTTTGCCGAAGGTAGAGAGAGCAAAGAGAGCTGTTCCCCTCTTCCGGGTTCAGCAGGAGTCAGGCCAGAGATGGGGTTGAGGGCACTGTCCCTGCTCCCTGCTCCCCCTGGCAGTAAAACCATAAGGTCCTCTACTCAAAAGCTTCATTATGGTGTTGTGGGGTTTTGTCCTCAGATTATTTTTAACTGCTCTTTTGTGGAGAAAGGCGATTTTACGTAGGGGAGGTCCCTTTTCCAATTACCATTAATTAACTCATCTCTAATAGGTTTTTTTATAGCCCTCCATTTCCTGGGGCTGGGCAAAGGCAGCGGGCAGGAGGCTGAGCTGCTGCTTTGCCCCAGGATGGATCAGGCCGCCTCGAACCCCCCGAGACAGCATTTTGAAAAGGTTTAATATATTCTTCTCTATTTATATATATATATTTATAATTAGAGTGTTGCCTTAATAGTCTTGGCAGGGACAATGCTTCTGCCTGGTGTGCCTGACTTGCTCAAGGGGGAAGCAATGCCGGCACAGGGCTCACAACACCACCCCATGCCCCCATCCCCAAATCCACTACTTCCCTCCTTTCCGCTGCAGCAAAATGAATTCCAGCTAAATGTTTATGCTTAATTTGGAATCGAGCACTTGTTAGATAATCCTGTTAGGAGCTTGCAAAAACAAGGGATCCCTTGTATAATCACTAAGCATAATAGGCGTTTTATGTTAAATTATATCTAATAGGCAAGACAAAAAGGGAGATCGGGGAGCGTGAGGAGGAAGAGAAGGAGGAAGAGCACGTGTACCCCAGGGCACAGCCATGCCACCCTCCTCCCATTGCCCGGGAGCGCAGTGGGTCCTGTTTCCCCCCACACCGCACTCTTCACACCCCACCGCACCCCATGCCGCCCCTTTGGGGATGGAGGGGGCAACGCTGCCGGGTGCGGATTTTCCCCGGTGGCAGGCAGAGCGCCGCAAGGGGAAGAGGGAAAGAAACCGCGGCGGGGGGCAGGGAGACCTTAAAGAAAAGCAGCGTCACAGAGAAATAATAAAAATAGAAATAATAAAAAGTAAAAAATAGAAACATTTAATTTAATGTATTAAAAAATAAATTTAAATAAATAAAATAAGGAATCCCCCAGCTGGTCTGGATGATGCCGAGAAATGGGCTCTGAGCAGCACCCCCAGACTGGGGGGCAGACAGAGGCCCCCACCAGCCCGTAGAGGGGCCGTGCCCGCGCAGACGGCCTCGGTGTGGCCGAGGACGCGGGGCACGGGTGCGCACCCTGGGCCCGTGCTCCGCGGGGATCGGGTGACAAAGACCCTTTTGTCTGACTGTAGGGCCACCGGATCCTGTTTCTGAGGTTTATTGGTTGTAACATCTGAGTGACATAGAGTAAGGTAAAATAGAGTAAGGTAAAATAGAATAAGGTAAAATATAAGATATAAAATAAAATAAAATAAAAAATAGCAGACTGGAACGTGCAATTCTCCGCAACTTTTTCCCTTCTTAAAATTATACTTTCATTAAACCATCCCCTAAAATGTGACAGTGTTTAAACACCGGAGTTATTGTAAATACGTTTAATCAAACAGACACTTGAGGAAGTCTGCCTCCATAAACACGCAATCTTGTCCTTTAAACATGTCCGTAATCAGAAAATCTAATTAAAAGCTAATAGGAGCCCCGCGCGGTGTTAACGTTGCGCAGCCGCGGGCGGGCCCGTCCCAGGTTTTCCATCCGCGGCGGCGGATCCCGCCCGCCCGCCCGGATTTCAGATATGGTGTGGCAGGGCGAGAAGCGAATGTTGTTTTAGCCGGGCAGCGATAATAACAAAGCCGTTTGTGCAAGCACATTAGAGCGGCGGGAATCCCGCCTGGTAGTTAAAATTTTTGAGCCAGAAAATTAAAAACAAATATTTAACTTCGTAATTTTGAACCCCTGGCTGCTGCCGCCGCTCAACTTTCCGCATGCATATGCAAGGAGTGAAGCCGAGGAAAATGGGTTTAATGCCGTTTAAAAGAAATTAACAAAGTTTGGACAGACCCCTCGCCGAGGCGCGGAGGGACCGCGCTGCGCTCAGCTGGGCTGCAGGAACGAGGTCGGAGGGTGGCGAGACCTTGGCAGCACCGCCGGTGCGGAGGGCAGCGGAAAAACCCGCCTTTCCCACGGCTGGAAGGCCCGCGGAGCCGCCGCGATGGTTCCGCGGGCGCCCCGAGGCCGGGTCTCCGTGCCCGCTCAGAGAGCCGTGGTGCTCCGCCACCCGCGGCTGGGGGGGGGAGGAGATGTGTGAGAGTACGCGGGGACCGAGGGCCCCGCACAGCCCCGCGGAGTGCTGGGCAGGGGGGGGAGGCGGTGCTGAACGTGATCCTGGCTGAGCAAGGGGGAGTGGGAATGGGGCTGAGGGGGGTGAAGGGGAAGGGGAAGAGGAAGAGAAAAGGGAAGGGAAGGGGAAAAGAAGGGGAAAGGAAGGGAAGCAGAAAGGAAGGGAAAAAATAAAGGGGAAGGGGAAAGGGAAAAGGAAAGGGAAAGAGAAAGGGAAAAGGAAAGGGAAAGGGAACGAGGAAAGGGGAAAAGAAACAGAAAGGGAAAGAGGAAAGGGAAAGTGAAAAGGAAAGGGAAAGGGGAAGAGGAAAGGGAAAAGGAAAGGGAAAGGGAAAGAGGAAAGGGAAAGTGAAAGGGAAAGTGAAAAGGAAAGGGAAAGGAAAAGGGAAGGGAAAGAGGAAAGTGAAAAGGAAAGGGAAAGAGAAAAGGAAAACGGGAAGAGGACAGGGAAGGGAAGGAAATGAAAGGAAAAAATAAAATCTATCAGAAAAACCAAACCAGTTGAAAGAGAGAAGGAAAAAGAAGCAGCAGCCAGGTTAGCCAGATAGGTTGGGATCCCACCTGGGCACCTGGAATCTCCACACACACACGAATTCACTCCCATTTATCCTTCTTTCCTCTTTCCTGTTTTTCCCTACCATCACTTTGCCAACCCAGCATAATTTCTCGGTACAATTCAATTTTAACGACATCAGGATGCACCGGGTCCTCCTGCAGCAGGACAGGACATTTGCCGGGGCAGTTGGCAATTGCAGGTTTTGGGGAGAATCTGGGAGCAACCAAGTGCCATTTCCTTGGCTCGCTGGGGAAGTTTGTGGAAGTTATTTTTATTGATGTGCTCCTGGAAGATTGCTTTGGCAGCTGCAATTTCCGTGTGACACAGCCAGCCTCCCCTCCGAAAATCCCCGGGGAAGGAAAAATAAAGGGAAAAAAAAAAAAACGGAAAGAAAAGATAAAGAAAAAATAATAAATAATACCAAAAAAAAAGGGAAGCCCTGACGTTTATCCCCAGCTCCTGCCGCCGCTCAGTAGCGTTTAATTACAAAACTCAGCTGCAGCGCCAGCCTGTATCGGTCAATAGGAACCTTTCTCAAAATCTTGTCAGCCTGCAATGAGAAACAGATTTAATGGAGGCAACCGCATACCTCCTGGTCTGCCAGCTGAAACTGAGACTATGCAAAAGAGGATAGGAATGCCAAATAAGCCACCGCATTCCCTTCCTAGCAACCAACTCTCACATTTATTGCCTTTTTTTCCTTGCTTTTTTTTTTGTTTCCCTTTCCTGCCATTCCAAGCCTGTCTGTGAGGAATTGGGCAGGATCTTCCTTACTTTCACAAGATGCGTTGGGAAGAGAGAAACAAGTTTTGCCCGGGAGTGTTGTTTGTGTCGGTTTGGCTGATTTTGTTGGGTGGGTTTTTGGGGCAAAGAGTCCGTGGGGGTTGCAGACGGCCAGTGTCGTTCTCCCTCCCCCGTCCCCTCCGCGGTTCCCTCCGGTCCTCTCCCCGGTCTCCCCCGCCCTTCCAGTCCCTGCTGTCCTTGCAGTGAGGGGACGCCAGGGGGCAAGAGGCGTTCAGAAAGGCTGCCTCCATCTCTCTCTCCTCCATCCCTCCTTCTCTCCATCCCTCCATACTTCCATCCCCCCCTTCCTACCGTCCCTCCATCCCTTCATCTCGCAGGGGTATTGGCATCTCAAACAGCAAAACTCGTATTTCTTCTTAAAAACCAAAAGAAAAATACCCGCAGAGCAGTATAAATTTCCAGTCCCCCCAGCCTTATCTATGCATGCACCTCTTGGGCACGGCAACGTGCTGCCTTGCACACAGCACAACCAGGCGGAAACGATACCGAGGAGCCTTGTAAAGAATAGCATAGTTTATTTAAGCCAGCCATTAATCCTACTTACCTTGCTGCTATTTGGACCTAATCCTATTTCCTCCATGCATCATAAGGACAGTGAAATGACACACTTCTATTCTCCTGGCGGAGGCTGGCCAGGAGGAGCGCATCGCCAGTGTCTGGGCTGCTGCCGGAGCTGGAGGAGCGGGATGCGCTCCATGGGCAGTGGCAGCCTCCAAAGGAAATCAGTCAAGGGAAACTTCGCCAGAGACAAAAAACCACATTCAATTTCCTGAATACTGCTTTCCTCCCGGAATTATTTGTTTTGGCAGTTGCACATTCAGTAAATGAAATATTCCATCAACTGACCTCCTCGCCAGCTCGTAGGATTTTTTCAGGAATCCCCTATTTTTATTTTAAATTTTATTCCTTAAACAAACTATGGGGAAGGTTCCATATCCCAGCTTTTCTTGGCAACTGGTGTATTACATGGCTTACGAATTTTGCAGACAACGAACCCCAGTGTGGATGAAATGGACAGTACACGCATATATATGCCATTTCCCGGGCAATTAGACATTAAGGCAAAGTATCACTGATTCTTTCATCTTTTTCACATCTTTTCCTTTTGCAGACTTTGTCCCAAATGCTGAGATTTGGGATGTGAAGTTAATGCCAGAGATTTTGCTGCAGAGACAGAAACCTCTTAAAATAATCAGATGGCAAAATACCAGGCTCACCCCCGAGAGCAGCATTTGTAATGCTCCTGCCTGGCATTTTATTCCCTTCTTTATCTCCCCATATCACACAAATCCATACACTGTGTATCATTTCTCTTTGAAATGCCATGAACTTGCTGGTTTAAATCTAACCAGCTTTCTTTTTTTTCCCGTCCTTCCTTCCTTCCTTCTCTCTTTCCTTCCTTCCTTCCTTCCTTCCTTCCTTCCCTCCTTCCCCTTTTTCTCTCTCTCTTTCTCTCTCTCTCTTTCTCTCTCTCTTACTGTCTTTCTCTCTTTCTTTCTCCCTTTTTTTTAGCTAAAAAAAAAATGGAGACTGTTAAATGGCCCCGGGTTGAGCTTTTCTGCATGTTCACTAAGCGTAAAAGCTTTATTGAGCAAACCAGCTCTGTCTGACCCCTGCCAGACAAAAGGCAACTTCCATTTTCCTCTGCAGGCAGAGGAGGACACAGAGGGGATGTACAGTAGGGCCTGGGGTGCTCCAAGGCAGTGGTGGGATGCCTTGTCACCCAACCAGGGCCCTTATGGTGCTGCTCCTGGTCATTTTGGAGATGCTGCTGATGCACTTATTCTCATGCAGGTGGGGGACATGGTGCCAATACAGCCAGGGGAGTGGCAGCCCTGCACACTGGCACCTGCTGGGAGCTTGGCTGCAGCTTTTGGGTAATGCTGTGCTGCACTGAGCAATGCTGCACCCACCCCAGGCAATGCTGCACCTACCCCAAGCAGGGCAGCAACTATTTCCATGGGGTTTACTTACTGAATTTTGAACAAGACAGAGCTGTCTTCTTCTTCTGGAGCTACACACTACTGTGGTGTCAGGAAACAGTGGCCAAGAATTGATGGGAGAAATGGTCAGGGTGATCAGAAATGATCAGAATGGTCTTCTGGGGAACAACATGGGCATGGGGACAACTGGCAGATGAAGGGTTCTGTAGATGCCAATGTCTGGATGTGAGCATTGACATGAACTTGGGTTCTGGGCTGCCCATATAGACTTCTATTCAACCATCAGCTGCTGGTCCAAAAGAGCATTGATGACATCACCATGTGAATGTCCCAGACACACTTCCAGGGGCACCGGTCCCTGCTAACCACTGCCACAGCTTGTGCATTTTGCTCACATGTAGACCCTGACAAGGAGACACAGGACTAAATCCTGCCCAGTGTGTCTGCAGCTTGGACAAATTCTGAGCAATGTTTCCTCCAGCTCCAGCAGCAGCCAGGTAGCAGATGAATTGTATTGATGAGAGCAGTGATCCTCATAAGCAGAGACATGTCTGAAGCACTGTGATGCTGAGAAGTACAAGCAGCTCGTTACTATATCTGCTGGCTCACATCCACTGTGCCACCTTCTCCTGTGTGGGAACAAGCACAGGGACTACCCTTTGCTGGCACTTGGGGCTGAAACAGACTGTTCAGAGGTGGGTGGGATAAACCCACACTTCCCATGAGTTGTGCTTTAGTGAAGTCCATACTATTTCTCCCTAGGGCTTGGCTATATGCAGAGACCCTCCTGTGCTGTGCCCATCCTTATCCCATAGGCAGCACAGCAACACCAACAATGGCATGCAGGTGTATCATGTTCTTGCAGTGCCAAACCACCCATTAATTTCCTATCCTGCTCATAAAATGTTCATTTCCAAAGAGTAAGCTGGAGCTATGCTCAGCTTTGGGCTTGTTGAGCTTTGGGTGGTGGGCACAGGCTGCTCCCCCCCACCAGCAGTATTTTGCATTACTCGTTAAGGGAAGCTGGCATTCAGCTTTGCCCTCAGCAGAGATTTGTAAGCCTGATTATATTCCTAAGCATATGTTTGAAAATGAGAAGCAGCTCTCTGAAGCCAGTGGAATTGCTCTGATTGAAAATCTCAGGTTAAGAGGAGGGAAGCCTGGCTCCAGGTCTGAACTCCCGCTAGTCAGAGCCACAGGCAGCAAGTAAAGCTTTGGGTTTTACCCCCTGCCCCGGGGAAGAAGTTGAACAGAAACCAGAACAAACATCTTTGTCGTGAAAATCCCATAATATCACAGAAGTGTTTGTGCTGGCATTTTTTAAGTGCTTAAATGATGAACCACATTGCTTGGATGTGCCTGGTACCTTTCCCAGGCTGTTCAACATATTCTGGAGGACAATTCTAAGGGGAAAGGGAAGATCATTCAACTCAGGGTGCACACATATTCCCACCAGCAGATGTTTGGTTTTGAGCACTGAAACAAGGCTGAGAAGCAGCAACGAAGGGTTCACATCACCTTACAAGGTTCCACTCTTCAAGTCATTGGGCTCAGCCATCGCAAAAGCAAATTTCTGTTAATAGGAGATGCAGTTTCATTCCCAGAACCAAACATTTCATGAAAGCACATCACTTAATTTGTGACAACACCACTTCCCTGAAGCTACTCATATTTGCCTGCCATAAAACTGTCATAATAAAGCAACGACTCTGACCTGCAAAGCTGAAAGCAGTGGGAGATTTGAAAGACTGGAAAGTCAACTGGGTCCTTTTGTTGCTCCCTGTTAGCAGTAGTGGGAGATGGACACCACAAAACATTGCCCAACAAACTTAAAACATTGCACAATGTTGCTGGTAAAACGTCGCACAACTCTGCAGCAGTCACACATACACCTTCTGCATTCCCTGCCTCCACACACACCATCATTCAAAGCCTGACCACAAAAACCACTTGGAAAAATAACATTGAATGGCACCCATGCGGGTTTTCACATCAGAAGGAAGATGCTGCTCGAGCAGTGATGACTTGATGCACAGCAGCTGAGCCCAGTCACCCAGAGCAGCATCCATGCGGCCTGCCTCCCACAGCATCTGCCCTGGCTGCACTCACCCACAGGGCTAGGGGTGGACTCTTTGGTGGCCACAGCCACGTGGTTGGAATTACTCCCAGTCTACACCAGCATAGAGGATGGGGGAACCAGGCTGCCTTGTATAACTGGGACAAGAGAAAATGCTATTTAAATTCTGCACCCCGCCCGTGGATCTTGCAGCAGCCTAATTTCTCTATGAATAATGCCTTGGGCAAGGCTTATGTGGCCCAGAAAAGGGAAAAAATAACTTGAATTTCCTCTATCCTGCTTATCTGAAACCTCCTTCTAAAGGGCTGGTGAATCTTCAGAGGTTTGGCCTGCTGGTGGTCAAATCAGGGCTGCGATGCTGGTGACAGCACCCGGCCATGGAGCACTGGCACCCATGAAGGCAAGGAAGGTGTGGATACAGGGAGTTGAGCACTTGTGCGATTAAGCCAGAGAGCAAACATAAAATAAAACTGAAAAAAAAAAAAAAAAAAGGAAAAATTAATTGAGTAACCTCAAATTACAAATCAATTTGAGGAAATCCCAATCTAGCTTCAGACACTCTGCGAGCAGCTAAAGCTAAATTCATTGAGCAGGCAGCTCTAATTAGCACACGGGGCCGGCTCGCGCTGACAAGCTCCGGATGGCTTTTTCCATGTCAGATGTTCCTGGTCTTGAGCTATGACACTCACCAATTTGACCCAAAATACATTGAAGGCAAAGCGTCACCGCACTGAGACTGTTTAGGGGCTGAAGGAAGTCAAACTCCAAATTTCTTTGCTGCAACACCTCTGTGCTTCCTTGTCCCAGCCACCCCAGGCTGGTTTCTGACCTCATTCATGCCAGTGCAAATCTGCAATAACTTCATGTTAGCCACAGGGTTTATTACAAATTGTCCTTGTGTAAAGAGACCAAAATCTGGTTTATAAAGTTGGCTTCTTTTCCCTCATTCCCATGCAGGAAACCCTTCTGCAGCTGGAGTCAGTGGGACAGCTTTCACCTCTTAACTTAAGGAAAATCGCTCCCAATTCACACCAATGGAAGCAAGGGGCAAACCTATTTCCTCCATAATAACAGCATTGCTTTGGTGTTGCAGGATTTAGCCCTTCAGATTGAGTGAGAATTGAACTTTTGTTTTGGTGAGGAGCCCAAAACAAGATGAATACCGAGGACTCCACTGCAGCAAGGCACGTCCAGTTACTGGAGGAAGGGGATGAAAAAGCTAAGCTCTCTTTTCATCCCAAACCCTCTTTCAGCTTTAACGAAAGATGTGACCTCATTCTTTTCCTGAGGCTGTAGAGATATGTGGCATATTCCTTGTAGAGAAGTACATTTTTCCTTCGGGAAAGGCTGAAAGACTATTTGGGTAGCGTATTATTTTAGGCATATTTTGCATTCCTGCTCTGCCTCAGAGAAGGAAGCTGCTTTCTCCCACTTCTGCAACACTCCTTTATTCCCTTGTACCAAACCATGTTTGATCAAACACATGGGACTAGATCCTTGGCTAATGTGAGCACAAAAATCCATAAAGCCTGATTTACACCTACAGATTTACACATCCATCACGACTTTCTGAGTTTTTTTCTATAATATTCATCATAAAACCCATCCTTTCTCGAGCTTTTTATCCTTTTTCAACCTGATGCCTTCCAGCAGAAGACATTTTCTGATCTCTCCACTGTATCAACTTGCTGATACCTGGATCCCAAATCACGTTGTCATTGCGTGGCAATGTACTGGGAAAATGTGGATAATATTGTACTGGGAAAATGTAGGTAATATTGTCACGGTCTCATACTTCTTGGGCTGCACTGCTGTACAGAGAGCTTAAAACCTTCCCACTGTATTGAAAACATCTTTGTAGTGGAGGTGGTTGTTGCTCTTTATGATTGAAGCATTTAAATGAGGCAATGTTTCTGGGGGAAAATAACAATCTTCCCTAGATTAATTGGGGTAGTTGCATACAGAAGGTAGTCTTCAGGGTCTGCAGCTTTCATATCTGAAGGAAAGCATCAGTCACACCTCGTCTACCTTTCCTCACCAAGTTGTGTATATCATTCCAGGTGTAATAAGAGGTATTCCCCTACCTACAACTGCTGTCCCTAGGAAGTTGTGCTGAGGTTGTGAGCAGACAGCTGGGATGAATTCCCCAAGTGTGGACACGGGTAATGCAAGTGTCACACCCAAACCTGTCACTCCGACTGCCCTTACAGCCATGGAGGGATGCGGGTGCTTCTAGGAGGTGGGTGAAGCCCCTACCCAAAAGCACCTCAGGAAGCTGACTTCTCAGAAATACTGTTTTCAGTCCAGCAACTGGGAACACTTCAGATAAGGGGATCCCCTGCAAATATCCTGGCTGAATGGGTATGTTCCATCCCCAGTCTCCCCTCGCCCTTGTGAAGAGGTTGGGAAAACACTCAGGAGTCAGTGTGTCCATCCTGTGGTTGCTCCTACAGCTCCCAGGGGAGCCACCTGCACTCAAACGTGCCCTTACAAGCCAGGTAAAGCTCAAGCAATTTCAGGGTGGGGTTCAAGCAAACAGTGATGGCTTGTGGAGGAAAAGTCATATCGGTTCCACAGAGAACAGCCAGCTTTCTGTCAACCCCATATCTCTCAGGGGTACATGCTATTTTTCCATTCCCCAAACACCGTTGCAATCATTTCTGCCCAGATTTATTTCATTTCAGTAATGTCTCTTGGGTTTCATCACTATTAAATCATTTGGACATTAGAAAGTGGGATTCACCCCACTTAGCTGTAGCTCTCTTCCTTATATGTGTCTCCATGTGGGCTTGTCACCTGGTGGAGGCACAGGGTCACTGAAGAGAAACGAGTCCTTTTGGTATCAACTCAGAGACCTACAGGGAAAGGAGCATCACTGCAAACTTCATGCTACTGAGAAGACAGCCTGGAGCAACAGATTCTAGTGTATATGATTACATGTGTTGAAATTTATCCCAGCTCAAGTATTCAACTTTCTATTTTGGGTATTTTATTTCTCTATAATTTTTTGAGTAAAAATTGTAAAACCAAGTTAAGCAAGTGCATATAAATCCTGGGAACAGCTGTATGAAGTAGAGAAGACACTAAATTCAGGCTATTCCAGAAACTTTCTGTGTTGTGCCTGGATATACTACCCTACTGGCCTGCTTTGAGTTGAATTATGGGAGAACATTCCCAGCTTTCATTTCCTAAAAGCCATGTTTTGGGGAGAACAATGCAAAAATAAATGATGGCCCTCCAATGTAAACAAGCAGGAATCAACCTTAGACATGGGAGCGCATAAACCCCTTTGCTACATTAACCTTGTGTCTGAAATGTGCTCATCAATGGGGCATGTTTTGGAAATAGGAAAGAATGAAGCCGGATGTTATTCCTTTTGGAAATACAGGCAGAGGGGAGAGGATTTTACCTGTTTAGAAAGAAGAAGACCCTGACATTTCTGTATATATTGCAATGTCTTTTCAAAGAAGTCATGTTGCTGGGTGGTCTGACTTGTCTTCCCTGTGTTGGCATGTACTGCATTTGGCTCCAATAGCAACAGTGGAATTGCTGGGGGATGAGTCTTTTTTTAAGATAATTTCTTTCTCAAATATTTTTGAAGTGTGGCTTCTATTAAACTGGGTAATAATTAGATAGGGAAAATGCTCCTATCTAATGCTTAGATTATTGCAAGTGCCTGAGGCAATTCTTCAAGGTTTATAACAGACATAGAAATCAATGTTTAATGTCAGAAGTGATCCTGGAAGGTGTTTATTGAGAGCTATTTTTTAATATAAAGTGTAAAGATTAAAAAAAATGCTTTTATTCTTAGTTTTACTTCTAGTCGTTACTGAGGGAAAAGTGTGGTATCATCAGGGAAAAGTATTATCATAAAAGCTGGTGTCAACTCTTCTTTAAAGATTCTTGATCCAAAATACCGGTTAAAACCAGAGCAAGTCGGTATATTTAAAGTCAATATTCCCCTGGTTACTTTTATATTACACTCATTCTTACAGCTGCTATAAACTTTCATCAGTGAAGCTTCATTACTTGAGCCCTGTGAGAATCTGGCCTTTCAAGAGAAACTTTCTGCAGGTTTGGGCTTACATCCATTAAAAAATCTTGCTATACAACAACACAGTATGAAGACTGTTTTCCTGCTGCTAGAATACGCCCAGGAGTAGCTGGGACAGCAAAGCTGCTTCAGCATCCTCTGCCATCCTTCACCTTCCTGTCCCACCTTTCACCCTAATTTTCCACGCTTCACACTCCTCTTCCAAACTTCACCTTCCTCTTCCTCATTTTACTGTCTTCAATCCTCTGTCCCCCCCCCCTTCCACCCTACACTCTCCTCTTCCACTCTTCACCCTTCCATCCTTCTCCGTCCTCACCTGAGGCAGAGAAGGGGGACACTGGACAGGGCATAGGTCCATATCCACACTCTCCACACCATCTCACAGCCTTTCAGCCCCAACCCTACAGCACACAGCACTCCTTCTCTCAGGCTCCCTCTCTATGTGGTGTCCTTTGCAGCCCTATAATGTTTTCTGGTGAACCTGAGGAGATAACACAGCCTGACCTCCCAGTCTGCTGTTTGATCATGATGTGCATCTATATACAGGCTTGGAGGACAGCATGACTTGGAGAAGAGAGCTCAAGAGCTGGTACACAGCCTCTGGGCCCCCCATAGGTAGCTCCTCTGTACCCATACCACCACAGGCACTGCACCCCTCACTTGGCAATGGCCAAATCTTACATCCTTGCGTCGGCAGTGTCTGAAGTTATGGAGATCATGCCTGTCCTGGTGCATGCCAGTCCATGCCTGTCACACATCAGGACTGCTTAACTACACCTTTTTGTTTGCCTAAGGTTTTGGTAACTTGAAAACAAGCTATAAAAGTGAACAAGAGTATTACAGGATTAGTTGGCATATCCTGTGGATATGACCACAACTAATAATGGAGGCTGATGGACGCTAGTAGGAGTTGTATAAAATATCAAACCTACATTTAAAAAATCATATTGGTTCAACCCTTGAAACCCACTGTGTTTTAACAGGATCAGTCCAACTAACATCAGAGTCGTGAAAGCAGAATATGACATGAGCTATTTATCCACTTCCCATTGTGATTCACAGCAAAATCTTAAATGGTGATCTCACTTTGTAGTTGTTTTTTTAAGCTCACTACACTAAAATATCCCATCTTTCTGGTCTTCTGATAATCAATTATAAACACTTTATATATATATATATATATATATATATATATAAAATCATAGGATCACAGAATGGTTTGGATTGGAAGGGATATTAAAGCTCATTCAGTTCCATCCCCCTGCCATGGACAGGGACACCTTCCACTGGACCAGGTTGCTCCAAGCCCTGTCCAACCTGGCCTTGAACATTGCCAGGGATGGGCAACCTGTGCCAGCACCTCACCACACTCACAGGGAATAACTTCTTCCTAATATCTAATTTAAATCTACCCTTTTCCAGGTTAAAGCCATTCCCCCTTGTCCTTATATCTACATATCCTGCAATATTAGTGGGGAAAGTCTGAACACTGAATGTAAGGTAATAATGAATTATTACAGAATAAAAGCTATATTTTCCCCTAAATTATGCCAGTGAGGTACAGAAACCAGTTTGTCTCTTGTGGTACTTTTGTCATAAATCCAACAGTCAATTAGAGCATTTTAAATCTTGCCTGGAGTTACTTCTTGATTTACAGATTTTCCTGCACAGCTGTGGAGAGCTGAATTGGGTTTAAAATTTTCCAGTGAGACTGTGAGAAAGTTCATTTTTGTCAAATATGTCAATCTCCTTTTATGACAGAATTTGGATGCTCAACGTCTTTGACAATCAGGCCATTCATTGTACCCTTAAGTGTGGAGTTAGACGTCCACCTGTGTCCACCAGTGTGCCTTAAGAGCTGGTGTTGTTGTTTGCTTCATAGCCAAATCCATCTGTCTCCGAAGTCTTTAGAAGCAAAGACTGACAAATGGCTTCAGAATTTGGCCATCTCAAAAACATCAAATGGAATGGTAAGCAAGGATTAGTGTAAGAGGACAACCCAGGTTCTTCCTATTCAAGGGACTAGGGATGACATATCCCCCAGGGAGGCAGTGTTTTCCCCCTTGTCTTTGTGCAAAATCCTCCATGGACGGTTCCAGGAGGACTTCCTGGTGCTGTTGTTATGCTCGTCATGGGGAATGGAACCAGCTGGTAAAAAGCCATGGCATTGTCCCGATCTTGTGCTCAGTTCCTACAAGTATATCTTCTCCTTGTGCATTTCCAAGTTTGCATAGCTACTAACCACAAGTAGCATTTCCCTTGAGCAGTTTGTCCTCACTACTGAAGGACAAGGATCAGCAGTCGGTGAGGAGCAATACACTGAAGTCAGTAGACATTAAAGTTTGGTTCAGAGTATACCCATGTTCTTTATCCCCCTGGTACAACATGTAATCTCTCACTATCACTGGATGATGAATGTGTTTTTCATTACCCCTGCATATGCAAAAAGCCTGTGGTTTCCTCTATGTTGGTTCCTGCTATTCAATTAGGGAACAAGGTTTCACAGCATGATAATCTATGTGCATCTTAATGAAGCTGGAGTGGGAAGTTTGGCCTATCCTGTATAGACTTTGAGCCTTCTTACCTTTCCGTCCACCTTCCTTCTGTGCTTCAGTCCATCCCTGCAGCTCTACTGTGCACTTCCAGTGCTGGGGAAGGAGCTGGGGAAGAAGGTGGTATGATTCAGGGAGGTGAACACATCTGGATTACAAGGGCATCAGCTCCGTAGTTCTGATTTGCCACAGAAGCTCAGTTGTAAACTCATGTTTCATTCTGTGAGAAATTAATCCAAGATGTCCAATGCACAGAGGCACTGCTACTTACAACATTTATAAGTACCTGCTTATTCTGAGAAAGTCCCAGTGCTCCGGGAATTCTTGATAAGGTAGACATGGTGCTTAGGAACGTGATTTACTACTGGACTAGGCAGGATTAGCTTTGCATTTGGACTCAATAATCTTAAAGGTCTTTTATGACCTAAGTGATTCTGTGATTCTATGATTATTTTTGTGGTATTTATCCCAGAGTTGTAAATGTTGAAACAACAGTGTTGGTGTCAGTGTGGTAATTCTGAATCTCTGTGAGTGCATGGAAATGCCTCAGGATACGAGACAATGATACACGCTGAAAAATACCTGAGGAGGGGAGAGTCAATGTGAGCATTGTCAGCAAGCACTGACAACTTCAACCTGGGCAGGTCTGGGTGATGAGTTCCTACTACTCCCCTGTCTCCTGAGGGACAGGAGAAGAAGGAGGTCCCTTGGAACACAGGACCAAGAGAGACATTAAAGAGAGCTTTAACAGCAGAACCACCCTGTGCTTTCTTTGGTGCCTCCTACCATGCCATGATGGAGACACCCATGCCTGGACACTGGGGGCAGGATAACACCAGCCATCCATCCCCTTGCCAAGCAAGATGAGACATACAGGAGAATGGAGGTCCACATCTGATGTCTCCTCTTGCCTGTAGCAAGTCATGCCGGCCCCATCCACCACAGGATCGCTGCTGCCTGCACCCAGCTGTGCACGTGCCTGTGCTGCAGCACTTTCTGAAGATGGCAGAAAACTGATGGATCAAAAGTTTAGCCTGGAGGCTGCTGTCAGTTTGCTCAAGCAAATAACTTCACACAGTTCTCGGGGGTTGATGGGTTCTGCGTGTGCAGGAGTGAAACATAAACAAACAGGAAGGTTTTTCCGCAGAAGAAAGCTGGCTCCTGTCCCCTCTCCCTCACCTCCCAGCTGGGTGTAGATTGGGAAAAGGAAGGGATGTGGGGCTGGAAGGGAGGGGAAGAAATGGGGCCCAGTGCTAGGCTGGGGCAAGTAAGAATGAGGGAACCCCAAAGGGCCCAAGGAAGGGCAGGACTTGCCACCAAGTACTGCAGAGACAGACCCTTGTATTGCTCAGGCTGCTGAGCTGCATTAGTTCCCCTGTACATGGAATCCTCCTCACTGGGGGGAGGAGGTCATATGTCATCAAAATTGCTGTCAAACCTCAGTAAGTTACTGCCACTGAGCCTTCAAATGCACAGAGCTGGCCTTAGTGAGTGCTGCCTGGAGGATTGATCCCCCAAACACAGCTGGAGATCATCCTCAAGATGCTAGAAGGTCTATTCAGAAAACCTCATGAAGCAACCCACGGCCCTAGATACCTCTGTCCTAACACTGCTGGTTGATTGTTCAGAAACATTTGGATGTACATAAAACAGATGATTTGATTTGTTTTCTGCACTGCCACAGTTTGCCCAGCTCTCACGCTTGGTGTGGTCTTTAGGTCATTTAAACAATGCTGGTGCCTGGTGTAGCCTCCCAGTAGCAATACGTGCTAGAGATACAGAAGACACACCCAACAATGGCTGAGATGAGGACATGAAGAATGGCCAGGGGTAAGGTCATGGTGTCTCTCTGGTCCTCATAGGGTGCAAAACCATGGTTTCTGCAAAGAACATTGTGAAAGAGACTTGCTCATTTAGATTACTGTCTGCTTGCTCCACAGGAGATGACTGTGAACGGACAGCAGCAGGCCACAGCCTCATATGTAGCTCAGCCACTTCAGCTTTGAAAGCATGACAACAGTGTTGGAAACAACAATGTTGGCTCCTCAAAAGTAACCTCCATGTGGGTATGTTTGTCACCATATTGACTTTCATGTATCTGATTCCCCAGATGAAGAAGAGGGCCTGAGTAGTCCAAACATTGCAGGCTGTGGAGGCTCTCCTACACCTTGCTGTGCAAGCAGCAGTTCTGCTCCTGTGGCGTCTTCCAGTGATGCTGCTGTTGGCCAGAAACAAAGTTCAGCCCAGTGTTGGCTAAGAGTGAGGCTGGCCAGACTGTTTCCTGAGGAACACAGTCAGGTTTCAGGTCATGTATGTGTCTCTTTGTGCCATGGGCCCCTAGAAAGGCTTGGCCCAGAGGTGAACGTCTGGTCCAACCAAGCCATCACTTGTTCATTCTACAGGTGCATTTTGTGAGTGATCCACGTGAAGACTTAAGACTTGTGTGGACAGACACTGGTGCTGGGGTTGGTGAAAGGGACTGAGAGCAAAGCCAGCCCTGTATAATTAAATCTAACATATCTATATGTATTAACACAGGGCACATATCTATCCATCTAGACATATATTCATAGACAGACACAAGAACATCTTATTTTGTTGCACTACATGACCCAGAAAAAGCCAGACCAGAGCCCTAAGTGTCTACTGGAGCTACCAGAGCCATCTGAGAGGCACCCAGTACCTAATCATGAGAAACTGTGTCCGAACACTTTAAACCAAGACAAAGAGCGTTAAACCAAATATTTTAAAAGGAACTTACTGCAATTCAGACAGACAGGTTCCCTCTGCCCTACCATGGGTTTAACAGATACACCAGGCTTACACCTGAGCTCATCAAGGATAACCTGTAAGCACTGTGTGGCAGATTTTCCACTTTCTCGTAGACAGAGCAGAAATCCCAGTTACTGGAACCATTGTCAAAGCTTCTCTCCTTTAGGGTTTTATTTGTAACCTCTCAACTCCTCTCCTTGGGAGTCAGGAGCCGGGTAGGACAGAACAGGAGAGGATAGCTGACAGGTGGCTTTCCCAGGAATGCTGTTTTAATGATGCTCTGTTTATGTGGTGAGTTGGAGTAATGTGAAAACTCAGCATTTCTCTTTTTAAATTTCAATCTTGTATTGTGCAGGTTTGGTCTAACTTCTGTTTTTTCTTCCTGTGTTTAACAAGACAGGTGCTGGTCAGGACTTAAGAGCTCCTGAGAGCAGATGACTTCAGGCATTTCCTTTTGGAAGTTCATACATTACTTTTACAGTTTTGCTGTGCCTCAGACAAGCTGGGACTGCAGTGATTTATCCTGGATTTTGGGAAATAAGAAGACACAGATGGGATCAGGACCCAACCCAGCCTCCCACCCACATTCTCATGAGGAAACAGGCTTTAGCCCCCAAGCAGCCAGCAAGGGGGACACAGTAGAAAACACTGGCAAAATGAAGCTCCTGTTTCCATTTGTCCTGGGCTGGTTCTGGAGTCAAGGTCTCACAATTTTCATACTTTCATGGGTGTGGGTGAAAATCCTACAGGGCCATGAGGTGGAGAAAATGCTCCAGTTTTGCTCCTGCCTTCCTTTGGTGCACGGCAGTAAAAGAGAGAGGGCACTTCTCAGCTCAGGTGATGCCCTCAGATCTTGCCTCAACCTCGGTGCCAGGGTTTGATACTACCATGGGGCTGAGCCCTGAGCAGAGGTCCAGAAAGGGCTCCTGGTCACAGGCTGCCAGGCAGGTGACAGGCAAGAGAGAGCTCTGGCTCCAAGCCTTGATCTGGAGACTTGGCATCCTTAACTCAATTCCAGGTTTGACCTGTAAGGACAAAGAGACCACATGCCTCACAGTGACTGCTCTGCCTCCGTGCCAGGCTGCTGGCAGGGAGCTTGTTCTTTTTTGCTTAGGGTTTTATTTTTAGGTAGAGACCAGAGACAAAGGAGAGCTGTGGTGGTGCAAGAAGGCACAGGCAGGGCTTTCACTCTCTAGAGCATGGACAGCATTCGAATATGTGATTTCACAAAAACCTGTCTTGCCTAAAATTGCACAGATTAAGGCTTTTGGAGCAAATGCCTCTTAATTGCTTGGTTGTATTGTGAACAAGGCTTTTCCTGACCAGCTGATTGCTTTTGCAGTTATCACCATCATCATGATCATCATCATTATTCCACTGCCCCATGCAGCCCTGGCACATGCAGGTACCAACCCACCTGATGTTTTCTATGCTTAAACCGTAGCATATCTCATCCCAAGAAGCTCTCAATCCACAGAGCCAGATCTGTAGAAGGGGGATGTTACCTACTTTTCACAATTAAGTTACAGGCAACAGAGACATTGGTCTTTTATAAGGTCACCTGGCAAGGTCAATGCAGCATCACTGTTCAGCTAATTAGTTCGATACCTGTGAACTTTAGTTTAGTGACTATGGATCCCTAAGTACATCATCCAAAGGAGTGTAAGCGCTTCGTTTTGTGCTAGAGTTCAGAGGACATCCATCATTTGGAAATGGAATTGCATTAGTTTGGTCTCAGTCTGGGCAATGTGCCTCCTTGTCAGCGTGGCTGCTCACTGGAGCGGCAGAGGCTCCAGCAACTCTAGCTGTTGTCATCTGGCTCTTCCCAGATCATTTAAACCTGTTGATCTGTACTTCCCATGCCCAGACCCATTTAGTGGGTGATTGACATCTTGAAGAAGATTTAATGAAACAGGCCCTCTCAGAGACAGTCTTCCTGGGACTTGAATACTTTTCACTCAGCTTCAGGGAGCACATGTCAAAAAGGTTATGAACAAATTTCCCACTCCATAAACCTGACAAGTGACCGATACCATGCAGTTCATTCTCATTAGTGTTAGGAAAACACCATGGATATCACCTGAATATTTCTGGTCTCTGCTTGCATAAGCAATAACCACGCTGATATTACACCCCTCTTTCTCAGGACAAGCAATTTGATTTATTACCCAGTAATTCGGTCTGTTCACTAACCTCCCAGGGAGGTGGATAAATATTAGGGCCATAAATACACAGCAGATAAAGGTCCTCATGCAGACTGTCTGTGGCACTGGCTTTTAAAATGCCTTTGCTGTATAGTAGCAGCTGCTCCTTAAAACCTGTTCCCCAGCGACACCACCGCCAAACACAGGGAGGTCTGGTGAAACTGGTGCTTGAACATCATTTCACATTTTAGTCATTGAAACATTTCAAAGTTGTTCCACAGGTTTGGTGTGATTATATGAGGATTTCACCTGTAAAGACCTTATGAGGCTCAACAAGGAGAAGTGCAAGGTCCCGCTCCTTGGTCAGAACAATAACTGCTATCAACACAGACTGGGAGATGAATGGATCAAGAGCAGCCCTGCAGAGAAGCTCCTGGCTGAAAATTTGATCATGAGCCAGCAGTGTGCAGTCTCAGCCCAGAAAGCCAACTGTATTTTGGGCTGCATAACAAGAAACATGACCAGCAGGTCGAAGGTGATTCTCCCCCTCTTCCCTGCTTTCATGAGACCCCACCTGGAATATTGCATCCAACTCTGGAGTCCACTGTACCAGAAAGACTGGGACCTGTTAGAACAGGTCCAGAGGAGGGCTATGAAAATTATCAGAGGGATGGAACACCTCTCCTTTGGACAAAGGCTGAGAGAGTTGATGTGGTTCAGACCAGAGAAGAAAAGTCTCCAGGGAGACCTTACTGTGGCCTTTCAGTATATAAAGGGGGCTTAAAAGAAAGATTGAGAGAGACTTTTTATCAAGGCCTGTGGTGACAGAACAAGGTGCAGTGGTTTTAGACTGGAAGAGGGTAAGTTTAGATTGGAAATGAGGAAAAAATGCTGGCTGTGGTGAGGCCCTGGCACAGGTTGCCCAGAGAAGCGGTGGCTGCCCCATCCCTGGCAGTGCTCCAGGCCAGGCTGGACGGGGTTTGGAGCAACCTGGTCTAGTGGAAGTTGTCCCTGCGCATGGCAGGGGGTTGGAACTGAATGAGCTTTAAGGTCCCTTCCAGCCCAAACCACTCTGTGATTCCATGAATTTAATAAACTAACCAAGGATACTGATCAGTCAGTCCCAAATCTACTTGCCTGATGCTCAGAAGTGTGGCTGGGACTGAGCTGAGGGCCCCCACCTGGAGGAGCAGAGGGATGTTCTGTGCTGGTGGGCACTTTCAATGCTTTCCAACCCACACCACTTTGTCTTTCCTTGAGATTTAATCTCTTTTGTGAAATTTGACATTGAAATGCCTTCCTTATACAACAGATTATCGTTGTAATTAGCTACAGGATAAATAAGACTGTACTGAGTATTACATTAGACTCTCATTTATTCTGTCAATGAAGCATATTTTTCCCCTATTGCTTCTCCCAAATCATCATGAGACTTCTGTAAAGAGAATATTTGCTCAAAAAGCTGTTGGCAATTGCTCTTGAAAAGGTTCTTGCAGTTACTTAATACTGTGAAAGGGCAAAATGAAATGCTATTTAAAAGTATTTTCATGCTACATTAGAATAATGGAACTTCTGCTTAATACTCTGACAATGAAACCAGGGACAACTCACTTTATCCAGGTAAACTGTGCAGACTAGAAGCAGCTCCTTAAACATGAGGAACAGAGGTTAGCAATAGATGTATTTCTTTTAGTACTTTAGGTGGTTATTTGCTTAATTTTTTTCATCATCCTAGTCTGTTTCACTTGAAAACTAGCTTCTAATGTGTCACAAGATGGGGGGGAAAGGAATCCTTAATGGGAATCAAGCAGCTTTTGGCTCCCAGTGGAAAAAGAGGCTGGTTACAGGTTCAGGGGGCCCAGCACAGCATGAGGAGCACTTTGTGTCTAGCAAAGAGAAGTGACATTCTTTGGGCATCATCAAGGAGAGAGGAGATACCACAGTCTGTGGTACAGCATCCTTGGGCTCCTCTAGGGTGCCAGCACTGCTGCACTGTGGCCCCTGCCCACTGCATCTCCCATCATCCCAACTCCTGAAATCATCTGAAAATCACAAGCCCTTTGCAGCATGTAGCTGCTGCAATCAGCATCCTCTTGTCTATCTGATTTTATTTTCTCCTCTTTTGAGAGGGGGTTTTGAGCAAACCCTTTCCACTGTGAAAAACCATTAGTTCAAGTAATGCTATAGCTCCAAACAGAAAGCGGTAGAGCTAGCTAGAGATCAGAGCTGATATTTTCTCCGTGGTGTGTACCTTTGTGCTTCCGGATTTCACAGCTCTGGAGCAGCGTGCGGCCAGGCTCGCCATATGTGCTGCGGTACCCGCACACCGAGCCACTCTGCTCTGCACTGCCCTGCCCCTGCGCCTCCTCGCTACTGCAGGCTGGAGGAGAGATGGAGAATCACTTCAGTGCGGCTCTTGTGGCTTCTTAATCATAAGCATGTTAAAATGAGACTTCAGTTCCTCCCCCTCGAACCTACTGGTATCCAATGTCCTCTCAAGGTTAAGTTTGGAGAAGTGAGTTGCTCAGATTGATGGTATTTGTCCTTCCACGATTCACTCCCTAAACTTCCTTATCCTATTATTACATAAAATAGCTTGGAGTTGCAAGAAAACAAATAGGGTTATACAGCCCAAAGGTGCAAGGAAGAAGACAGGAGAGGAGTGGCAGGGATAAATACAAGTATCTACAGTGACAGACAGGAATCCCAGCGGCTCAGAACAGAGGTATCCTGCAGGCATGTATGGTCAAGTATAAATGCTAACACTCACCTTGAATGGTGTGTTATATCTAAACCCATCTATATCTATATCATCTATATCTATCACCTATATCTATGTATCTATTTATTTGTGCTGGTGGCTTTTGTATATATACATGCATTCATGTATATATATTCATATAGATGTATTCATATATATTCATATATGTATGTATATATACATTCACATGTATATGCATGTATACACACACATATATATGTGTGTATATATATGTACATATATGCACATCTTTACCTTCTCTCTCCTTGATGATGTTCAAAGAACCTCACTTTTCTTCACTGGACATAGTCCATCCCCAGTGCTTCATGATGGGGCCCCCAAATCTGTAACCAGCCTCTTTCTCACTGGTAGCCAAAAGCTGCCCTGATTTCCATCAAGGAATCTTCTTTTCCCTGTCTTGTGACACATTAAAGTTAGTTTTCAAGCAAGGCAGACTATAATAATTAAAAAAAAATAGAGCAAACAATTATCTAAAATATTAAAATAAATGTATTTAGTGATATATATATACGCAGACGTATACACACACACACATATATATAGAGACATAAAACACCAGCCCAAACCACAACCCTGCATTATATGACAGAGCCTTTTTCCTGTCTCAGCACTAAACAACCATCCTGATTATCATTTCACATTTCAGAGCACCTAACCTCACATCAGATGTGTATTTTCCTGTCGTACAGCTCACCTGAGGCTACGTAAACCTCAGTGAGCTGCTGCTGCCTGTCTCAGCAATGGGAATATAACTTAATGATTCGCTCCTCGCCTGGACCAACATGTCAGCCCCTCCTGAATGCACAACTTGTTTAACCTCTCAGGAATAGGAGCTGCCCTGACACCTGACGTGTCACATCAGCTATCAGGATGCAAGAGAGAGATCTGGCTGCCCCATCTCCATAAATCCTTGATCTCTTTAGCAGGGCTGTCACTTCTCCCTGCAGAGACTATAATTTCGGGTTTGCTTTGAGCTGGCTGCAGTACACCTTGGGTTTGATATCTTCATAAGAAGTCAGAGTCTTTGTGCCAGCCCTACCTGGCAGCATGGTGTGCTATGACTGCTCCCATTGATGTTGCAAGATGTCCAGCCAAGGACTTCAAAGCCTTTGCAGATGCTTTTTAATGGAGCCTTGTAGCAGAGGTATAAAGAAAACAGGCATTATTGTATGCCCACACAGACACGGAGAGGAGGTATCCACTGGCTGAAGCCATCCCTTAAGATCACACCACTGAAAAGCTTCAAACAGGATGGGGCAGTCCCCGTGTCCTGTCGCAACCCTTAGAAAACATTTTCTTTTAATCAGATCAACACCTCTGTAGCAGCAAAGTGGACATGAATAATAGCATTAAACCCTCAAGATCAGTGCTGCTGCTCTGAATGCAGCAGGCAGTAAGGGCAAGGCACTGATGCCCATCCACCTCCACATCAAGTGGAAAAATACCCCATCCTGAGAAGATCCCACCTTTTATGCTGGGAATTGCCACCTACCACAAGAACTTTTTCCCCCCTCTTTTCACCCATCCATCTTTTGTTTCCATGGAAACGTGGCCAGAAAATCAGCTGGCCAGAGGCAGCCAGGGAGCAGGGAAGCCTCTGGGGAGGTTTCCAGAACTAAAAACTACAAGGGGTAGTTTGCAAAACATGGGCTTTTTGTTGCTGGGGGGGTCCCAGGTCTCTCTGAATGTTTAAATGCATATAAAAGATGAATATATTTCCTATACATAGTAATGAGCATATAGTTTAACAGGTAAGTTCCCACTTGAACATGGTTAATGCTTCAGAGGGTCAGGTGGGGATGCTGATAGATGGCCACGGGCAGACTTTGGGGTTTCGGGGTAAAATCAGCACCAAGATGATCCCTGATTTTGGCTTGAGACCTTTTTAGCATCTCAGCACCATCGCCCAGGCCAGGGAATGTTACCTGTGCCACCCGTGGACATGGCTGCCCTGTGCTGGGACTCAGCTCTGTCCATGAAACAGCACCAAAGGACCCTGTGTCTACCATTCGGTCTGGTGTGCAAGGACTGAGCCACTACAAGTTCCAAGAGGCTATCCCACAGAACTGCTGGTTTCTGCGGCACATAGGCATGTGCATTGGGAGATCCATATAGGGAGAGATACACAGCATAAATAGATGCATCCAAGGATTAACACAAACAGCAGAAGAGGCTAGAGCTTAAAAAGCTACAAATTTAAAGTATTTCTAATATTTTTAGTGACAGAAAGAACTGGTAAGTGCAGCTATGGGCCATCCCTGGAAACCAGAAGCCACCTTCCATCCTTCAGAAGGCATCCAGCCCCAACCAGATGAACCACCATTCTGTGCCATTGCATCATAGGGACAACAGCCTAATGTGATACACATGGAGGCAACACCACCGTTTTGGCCCAACAGCAAAGACATTCCCTAAAGCATTTGCTCAGGCATGCCACTTCCCCAGGATATATTGTCTGGGATTGTTTCACATTGAATACTCAGGTGAGCAAGGCTGAGAAAACCTTAGCACCCAGATGGATGCTGTTGCCAACCTTCCCATCCACTGCGTTTGACTCAGGAATCCAATTATATAATTTTTAAATCCCCACATCTTTTGCTCTTTCTCCTGTGCACATCTCTTCTTCAATCCCGATCGATATTTCCAAGCCTCTTACTAGGGAGCAAACCACAACCGCGCTGCAGGATTTGCTCTCACAGCACCGAAGCAAAGCTCTTCCTGATGCTACCCACGAGCTGTGCTCGCTCGGGGCCTGCCGTGCCAATCAAGTAAAATCATTGGAGATGCGGATGGGTCAGTCCACATTCTTTTCGCTAGAAAACTGAAATTAAGAGTCGCACCCGGGTGAGAAACCCGCCGTGCCAGGCAGGCAGCAGCGTGTGCTCCCTCTGCCGTTGATGCAGCAGCAGTGAAGGGCTCTGCGAGGCCGGGATGCACAGCCCTGGGTAGGCAGGTCTAGCCAAGGATCTTGTTTCCTCCATTAAAACAGGTTTAAGAGCTGATAAAGGTGCTCGCTGCCTGGGAAAGGGCATTAGGCTGCAACTCTCCTGGCAAGTAGAAAAAGGTAAGCTATAGAAACTGGCTGTGAGCTGTAGGGGAAAAAAGGTGATATGGTGATCACCCTGGAACTCCTGTCACGTTAAATCTATGTTTCAGAGCAAAATCTGGGGGTTCAAAGTATAGGTATTTGGAAAAGAGCAAGACTGGGAGGTGCCAGTATAGAGGGAAGTTTTATTCTGGAATCTTTGCAATGCACATGCCAACTTGTATCAGCATTGCTGCTTGTCTCAGAGAAGATCAGTAAGAAGTCAGCTGGAGGAAGGTGGTAATTTTTACCCCTCTTAGTTCTCCTGCAGTATCAGCCCAACCCACACTGACTAACCCTCCTCTCTCATACCAAATGTTGTGTGACAGGGGCAAATCTGTCACAAGCTCTAGGACATGTTTGGGATGGAAGCAGAAGCCCAAGGGCAGTCCTGCCCCTCACACTGCCTCCCAGGAATCATCTCAGAGGGGTGCCATCCTGAAAGCAGTCAGGCTGTGCACTGCTTTTTAATGCAGGTAATACAGGTGCAGGTAGGTGGCACCTATATTTTCTGTGTGCAGCAGTAAAGTGCATCAGCACGGGAGGAGCACCTCCAGTTGCTGCTGGGCTGCATATTTAAGACAAGCCATTTACCATATCTTTAATTCAAAATGTCTTCAAACTGGGGCTGTGTCAAAAGTGCCAGTGGCCATCTTCACTCCCCCAGCCAGGCAGGCTGTGCAGGCAACATTTCTCCTTGTGGATGAGGTGCTGCGGAGTACACAAGTTCCTGCAAAGCCCCCCCTTCCCGTGCCTTCAGGGCCAATCCCATCAGAAAGGACCCAGAGGACAACGGCTGGGGACGTACGTGCATGTTTTCTTAAAGTGGGGAGGATGGCAAAATTGGCAAGGGACCAGTGGGAAGTATTTGTAAACACTTTGTAAATGATCCAATTTTCCTGAGCATCTGTTCATGGCTCACTTGCCAGCTTCATGGATCTGATGCTGGTTGCTCAAATGGCGAAGGCTGGAAAAGCCCCAGACTTGCTGTTACTTCCATCTTACCACTGAAAGCAACTAATTTGCAACAGCTTTTCTCTGAAAACATTGACTCCTCAAAATAACCAGACCTGTCATCATGAAGGTCCCTGAATTATTACTGCATTGCTTCTCGAAGTAAGGTCCTCCAGTCCACAGATGCTTTCAGCTGGCCTTTCATCAGCATTGTTTGTCATGGAGAGGGGATGACTGCATTCCTCTGGGAAAGATGCCTGCAGCAGTTTAAGGTTGTGCTTTTGCTGTGCTGGAGCTAGGGCTAACTAGGACTAAAACCTAGTTTGGTCCTAGTTATGCCAACAGCAGTGGAAATAAGTGTTTTCTATAGGGGGCTAAACATTACCGTGAGCATGACATAGTTTCTAGGTCTTTGGATAAAGATCTATCTCAGGAATTGGCAGCAGCCTGTCAAGATGAAATGACCTCATGTAATCTCTGATTTCTGTGTCCTGATCTGTCCTTTACCATTGGAAGTCATCAGCTCCTCTAAAAAATGTAACAGAGAGTTTCTCCTTAATGGAAAACCTGGACAATGACATCAGTCCCCACAGACCTGAGCAAACAGTGTCAATACAGTAAGACATTTAGTGCTATGGTCCAGCTGCATCTTCATCTTCTTTGTTTTTTTCAGATTGTCTAGGAATCACAGGACCAGATCTCCATTTCCAGCATATATTGGGTCCCTCTATGGATAGCCTGGACCTGAAGAAATCATTTGGAGGGAAGACCGGAGCAGCAGGAGAGATGCACTGTTTCTTCATCCCATGTTGGTTCATTCCTTCAAAGAGCATAAGGTGTTGCCTGTTTCCTACCTGGGAATGTCACCTGCTAACTCTTCATCACCGAAAGATGCTAGAGTTGCCTTTGATCCCCACTTTTCTCTCCCTCTAGTAAACTGATACTTACGTGAAAAGTGATCTCAGACATTGTGCTGGGGTCAGCAGCACTGTGCATCTGCTGGGGTTTGCCCAGTCAGGCACTTCCATTTGCTGCCCATCATGCTGTGCTTCACACCTTGGCCTGGGGTTTTCAGAGGTGATGTATTTTTCCAGGTAGAGCTGACCCCATTCCCAACTTCTCATCTGTTTGTCCTCGTGTTAATAATTAGAGCAGTCAGAGGCTGGGGAGCACGCCTGGCAAGCCTGGAAAGCTAAACTCTCCTGCCTCAGGGAGGGTTTCATCAGCCAAAGGAGAAATTGCCAAGAAATGAAGGAAGAAGGTGGAAGAAAAAGGCCAGCAGCCCTTAGGTGGGCTGTGTCTGTCACAAGGACAAAATGTCACTCCACACAGTTCCTGATACAGAGAGGGAATATAACATCTCCATTAGGAAAGAAGACACAGAAAAGGTGTAGAGAGAAGAAATTACAGTATGTTGGGTCAACAATAAAGGGCCTTGTGCTAAAAATAGGTTTTAGAGGTTCTGACTCCACTCTCCTACATCACCATCATCAGGAGTCGTTTTCCTGGATTTAACAGGATGATGTGGTTGAACTGAGAGGGAAAATCTTTCTCTAACTGGATTACTCGGAAAACTCCACATGGGTTTGGGTTTTTTTCCTATGTAGACTCCTCTGTAAATTAGTTTAAAAGCCCATCCAGACCTCAGCCTGGCCTTGTATCAGTGAGTTCATGGTTTCAAGGATCACTTTTGGGATATGTGGGCTCTCCGGGTGTGCTCCTTGCTGTGGGAATGCTCCAAAGGAATTAATTACAGCATTGCCATCTTGTTGCCTACAGTAGGGAGAGGTGGTGGATTAGGGAAACTGAGTTTAATTTATACTTTTCCTGGTTGCTCTTTTGCTCTATCACCTCCTTTGTTTCTTGCTGGAAAAATGGATGTCAGAACATGTGGTTGGTTGGTTGGTTGGTTGGTTAGAGACCAGCTCATTGCCACAGAAGAGCACCAATGTGTCACCTCACCTGCTAAAAATCCCCAGATCAAACTTCCTAATCTAGAAAAAAAACCCCATTTCAAGCATGTAAGTCATTGCTGGCAGCACATGGGGTGTGTGTGAGATGGAACAAACCCTGATGCAGCATTGGAAGAGGGGCTTGTGGGAGAAAGGATGTTCATCTCCTGAGAACTCTGCAGCCAGTGCCCACTGCTCCCACACCTGCCTGAGCCCCTAAAGCAACCACTGGAGAAAAGAAAAACCCCAGGATTTCTGGTCCCTCATCTTTCTATGGCTCACAGCTCTGTCAGCCACTGAGCCCAGAAACGCGATTGCCATCAGTGTGTTGCCGTCAAAGAGGACCTCATGATCACAGCCTGTCTTGAACCAAGAGGGAAAATGAATTGCTCAGACAGAGTCCTCGTATGTTGCTGTGCTGAAACATGACTGACACTAAGATGGAAATATCCCCTTTCTACACACGGTCCAGCACAAAGCTCATTGCAACATCATTGCAACTGGGTTTTTTTTCCTTTGGCAAAGCACAGCATCCTGTCCTCGATTCCCCACAGCTTTGGATGGTCTGGGTAGATCTACACCCCTCCAGCTATGGCAATTTCCATGAAAGATTTGAAGCTCTTATGGCTTGGAAGATGTCTGAGTAATTCTTTTATGCCACGGGTAAGAATGAAAGCCAGTCTTGTTTGTATTGCATATTTCAGGCACTGTGAAGGTTTTCCTGGAGTTTGCATGCAGAAGGTTGGGGGGAAAAAAAAAAGATTGTGTTTAACATACCTTGGGGCCTTTTGGGCTCATCAGTGCAATTTTTTCTTCTAGTTGTCATTAACCTGCCTACAGTTGGTTTTGTGATCTTGATTTAAAACCAATGAAGTCTCGAGTGAAAAGCCTGGGTTAATTTTCTTGGGAGCCTACAGACTCTGCACTCAGCTTCCCAATAGCATATTATAGTGCTGGGAATTAACTGGAATGCTTTTTCTTGTACTCAAGCATGCAAAAGTCTGGACTCAATGTGTAATAAACCCAGAATGATAGCTACGGGACAAAAGGCAACACATACCTTCAACCAGCATGGTGAAATAATCTGCAAGCACTTCGGCTGAAAGGAAACAGCTCATGTGCATCGCATAGAAAAAAAAATAATGGGGTTCTGGTACTGGGTTATGGAAACAGAGGTAGGAGGAGCCCTTAGATGGGCAGTTTCTGTACCAAAGAAATAGAAAACATGCTTTATTTCCACGATAAAGCCACACAGATAATTCTGCTGGTGACACACAACGAATATTACCTGCCTTTGAGTTGAGGTCTGGTTTTAATCTTGTGGCTATTAAATCCAGCTCACTCCTGGAGCACTCCTGATTTACACCAGTGTACAAGAGGGCACAGCTTATCCATGAAGAGCCAAAGGGGAGCAGCAAGAGATGCTACATACTGCTACATTGTTAAATTTAGTCTATGATTTTTATTAAAACATTATTCAAATTTTATAATTCTCTGAGCTCTCAGTGTCATGGCACAGACCGGATGATTTCATGGCCTTGTGCTGGATTATGGACAGTGTGCTTTGATGTATTTTAGGCTAAATGCATTCCATGAAAGCAGCTGGAGATATCCCACTGGAAACCTCCTTGCCATCCCAGGGGAAGATAAAGACCAAAGGAAAAGAGCTGTGCTGGAAATGCTCTGAGTCCACACTGCCCCTCATTCCTGCCTCTGGACTCTGCCCTTGTCCAAGAGTACTGGATATGAATAGACAGAGGTGTTAAAGGAGGTTTTGCCCCATGTGGAGAATGGTGATTTGCCATACTGCTGACCTTGAGGAAGCCCTCATTCCCCCGATTGTGAGTACATCAGAGTACAGACATACAGCTGCTACAGAGAGTGCAAAGGATTTCCTCCTCTGAAATCCTTACAAAGCCCAGGATGTATCATGGAAACAGCAAGAAGCACGCAGAGGAGAGGGACCTTCCCTAATAGTGGGGGGGAAGGACATGAGTTCATCTCTCCCTGTTGTTTTGGGGACCTGGGGGATCACCACTGGGTTGACAGTGCCACCAGTGACTCCTCCCTGGCTCATTGCTGCTGGGTTCCTCAGTGTGGGTGGCCAATAAAGCCCCTGGCTGCACATCTGCTGCAGTGACACAGTTTAGTCCAGGCTTCTCTGTGCAAGAGGAGACAGGAGAAGTAATTCAGGGGGTTTAATCCATTGATAAAACCACTTAAAGGGATGAAAGCTATGGGCAGCCGCACTGGGGCACCAAGCTGCAGAAAAGGGCCATGCTTTGTGGGTGCAGCAAGATCTCCCTCCTTCACTCCATCCTCCCTTCACTCCATTCATCCATCCACCCATTCTCCTTCCCCTCATCTTTTTTTTTTATCTCTATCCAGCCTTCCCTCCATCCCTCTGTCCTTCCCTCCATCCCTCTGTCCTTCCCTCCATCCCTCTGTCCTTCCCTCCGTCCTTCTCTTTACCTTTCCATCCATTCTTCCTTCAGTCTCTCCTTCCATCTTTCCCTCTCTCCATCCCTCCTTCCCTCCACCCCTCATCCCTCCATTCCTCCCTTCAACCTTATATCCTTCCTGCATCCTTCCATCCCTCCCTCCATCCTCCCTCCCAGCCCTCCTGGGCCCTTTCAGGCAGGCTCCCCCATTCAGAGGGGATTTCTCCACGCCAGGCCGATCAGGAGGATTAAAGAGCAATTAAACCTGATAAATTATCTGCCTGAAACATTTTTTCAAAGTGGCCACTGTGCTGGAGCAAAGTCCCTGTCGCTTCATTTCCCTTGTGAAGGGGGATCAGGGCACATCAAACCCTGGCAACCCGCTGACCTCTGCCTGGACCCCATGACAGCACCGTGGTCCCCTTACCACACCCCACAGAAAAAGGAACCCAGCCTCTACTCCTCTTTTGGCAGGGCTTTCGCCTTTAGAAAGCGTGAAGGATGTCTCCCAGGCTGAGGCAAGCGATGCAGCAACGGGAGCAGCCTGCCTCCTCTAAGGCTAAACAAACAGCCTTTGCCTTCAAAGCTCCCAGAAATGGTTGTCCTAATTTCTCTCCAATTCAATATTCTGAGGCTGCTTTTGCAAAGGCTCCAGCTGCCTCTCGCCTCAAACCCTTTCCGGCTTCTGCTCCGTGGCAGCAGCCAGAGCAAGGGGTTTTAATGACAATCATTTGGAGTGTCACCAGCTTAAATAAAACCCAAACCTACACCGGTCCTCAAGGGTGCTCCAAAACACACCGCAGTTTCTAGCTGGGTGCTCTGAGCCAGTGTCCAGTCTTGGGCTATTATATCTGTCCTTCCCCTCTTCTCCCACACCCAAGGGTCCTTAAGATTTCTGCTTTTATTTTCAGCCCCACACTATTGCTCAACTCAGGTGCCATCAAGACCCATCTCCTCTCAGGCCAGTTGATTACCCGCTTCCTGTCCTTGGCTGCAGCAGACCTCCACCCGTTCCCATCACACGGGTTTATCAGTGAAAAGGGTTCAACCCCACGGAGCTACTCCAGACTGTGGGCAATGTAATCAGGAGCAGGATCCAGCCCCCAAGATACAATCATTGAATTCAATGAGGAAGTTGAACAACTGCACCTCTGGCCCTTGCACTGTGTTGGTTTTCTTTCCCACACCCTCAGCCCATTAATTAGAATAGGAAAAGATGACAAAGGAAAAAAGCTGATGATGTATAGTACCTTATATTACTGGATGCTAATGTGCCATGTTAATTAAATACAGCATCTGCCCAAAACCTCATGAAAACAATACCACTCTGTGCAGAAGCGCAGCGCTGTGTACGGCCTTGCAAACCTGTGGGAAGGAGGGAAAGCAAGGATAAAAATAGTTTCTGATAGACTAATTAATTGAAAATAACTGTGAGGTCAAGGATCAGACTGTTAGGAATATGCTTTTAAAGACGCTAAATGTGTTTGATTTCTACAGCACTGCACAGCTGTACCCAGATTTCATGCCCTTGCTGAAGTTCCCAGTGTGGAAATCCAGCTGTTGCCACTCAAGTCCAGTTATTCACAAAACAGTTTGGCCACAACTGAGTCACTTAACTCTTTAAATAGCAAATCATCCTCTCCCCCTGGCCCTTGTGCTCCACCAACAGCCTTGGAGCTGTTGGGGCAAAACATCCCTGAGTTTATAAGCACAGAATCAGCACATGGAGAAGTTCTGCAGACTGTATCCCACTAAAGAAGATGATCCTCACTGCTGGAGCTGATGGACAACAAAAATATGCTGAAACACTAACTCAAATAAAAAAAAAAACCCAACTTATTTTCTTTGGCCATGTTCTTGCCTCTTCTGCCTTTATTTTCCTTACATAGCCTCACAGATTTATTACCTGGCTGCAACATGCTTCCAAAGAGAAAACCATAAACTAGAAAGGATCTCCAGAAATCTGTATCTCCACAGACAGGGAAATTCCCACCATCCTCTCTGCTGTATCTCTGCAAGCTACACACAGCATCCTTCAGCCTGAAGGCAACTGAAAGGTCCACATGGTTTTGCAAGGGAGCAGGAATTGCCTCTGTGCTGGCCTTTTGCACCACCATCAGTTTCACTCAAATAAAACCCTCATGTGCAGACCTACTTTGTCCCCATTTAGGAAAAGCCTTTGATCATCAGCTGTAGAATCTGTGAACCGGAGGCTGCTCTGTCCTGTGGGGCTCACAGCATAACTCAGCCAGGGGCCAGAGATGGAGCATGGAAGAGATGCCTGGCCAGGAGAGAGCACTCTGTTGCAGAAAATGGGAAGAGGAAGATGAAACGATTCACCCTAAGACATGAGGAAGCCTATTGTGAAATGGGTATTTCATTCCTGCACACTTCACCTCTTCCATTTTCTGGCAGAGGTGAAAAATGCAAGGCATCCTGTCCTGGGAGGGTTTGGCAGTATTAGGTGGGGGTACACAGATATTTAGGGGCCAAACTAACTTGAAACCAAGCTTTCTGTTCATAGGTATTTGATACCGGAGGAGCCCAGGGTGGTGCAGCATCCCTTCCCAGCCAAGCCCATGCATTTCAGCTCATCCACTTCTTGCTCACATCACCACCACCACACAAACTGTTGTACCCAAAAGCCACCACCCCAGCTAACATCACAACACCTTTGTGTGTAAACAGCCAGGGAAACCCATCTCTTTCTTTCTCATTTCTGTCACCTGCACCCACATCCCTCCTCTGCTGGTTCTTCATCTTTCTCCACTGGGAAGCTTGTGGAGGGCTCCTTCTCCTCTCCTCACTCCCATGCCCCCTGGCAGAAGCTCACTGAATAACCCAGCCATCATCACAACACTCCTGTTATTGGATGTAATAATGCTGGCGGGATTATTTCCCTCCTACTATAACTGATTCATTAAATTGATTTTACAGGGAACAGCTATTCCTGCTCACAGCATTGTCCGTAGCACACTGGGAGTGTACGGCATGATTTACATTTGTGTTTGCCCACACCAAGGCTGACTGTACCTCCATAAATATTTATAGGAGCAGCATGTATCTACGATACCCAGTCAGTTCTCGGTGACTTGTGAGTGCCAGGCTTTATGGGCTACCCTGTGGTTTTATATAAAACCAGTGATGCAGAAAGGCAAGAGGAAAGGGAAGGACAAGTTCCCAGCCCACAGGAGCCATGTGTTTGCCTGAGTGAGGAGAGTCCACTCCACTGGGAGAAGTCCCAAGGACAGGACAGTTTGCAAATGCTTCGTGGCATTTAAGTCCTGTAAGTCAGAGGAGCTGTGACCCAGCCTCAGATGGTCATGGGGGCCACCGCTGCCCAAGCTAATGCAGCTCCAGCACCTGCAAGTGAAAAGGTGAATGGATTTATTGTCCTCAAGCAGTTGCTGTGGCAGGCGGAGTGCTGAATGGCATCTCCAACAAGCAAAACTGCAGTCACTACTAGGTTGCAGGGGGATGTTTACTGAATGACACTAATAAAACCCAAAACCAAACCAGTGCTAATGTCAGTAATTCCCTTGGACAATTTAAATGCACATATTTTAGGAGAGGGGCGGCCTCCCACACGTCTATTCTCGTTCTGTGATCACACATGCTTTCTAAATGTCGAGGACAATGTGGCTGCTGCACTTTGGAGAAGAAAGTGAGAATAGACTCAGGGACTGGGAGTGCCAAGCAGAAGCTGCAGAGGATCAGTGACATGCTACCCAAATGTCACAGAGCCCTGGGGCTGTGGGAAAGGGTGGGAGAGATGGTGTGTGAGCATCCCCTCCATACAGACGTGGAGGGACAAAGTGGCTTGCTCAGGGTCATGGCAAGAACATAGCCACCTCACTAATGTTTGCCTTAAACGCTGTACCCGGAAAACATCCTGTGTCTTCCTATGCAGCCTGAATAGGAATGTCCCTGCATCCATGTCTTGATGGATAGTGACAGGGTAACTGCGCAGTACTGCTCTTGGAACCCTGAATGAGTCAGGCAGATCCTTATCCCAGAGGGAAGCACAGACACACCCCACTCTCTTTCCAAATATCTTTCCTTGAGGACATCTCCCTGGGGCTGCAAAGAAATGTCTTAGCCACTCACCCATGCTGGCAGCACCCGAGGAGCAAGGGTAATATCACCACTGGCACCTTCCCTTTCCATGGTGGTGAACAGTTGCTACCAGGCATCTCCTGAGCACAGGATATGGACAGTCCAGGACCCAAACCCAGGCTGGAGCAAAGAGAGATGCTTGCAGCCCTCTTAGGGATGTTTGCATCTCTCTTAGTGATGGAAGAGACATTTTCCACGCATAGTGAGACCCAGGCTGCACCTCCCCTTGCTGCGCTGCAGGAATGGCCCTGGGCTCTTGCACAGGACAGGGCTGAGTACAGCCTGGATTTGGCACTGGTGAGGGGAGCAAGCTGTGCTGACCAGAGGGATAGGGGAATGGGAAAGGGGTTGGGCAGGCAGATGACATGTAGTGGGGACACAGCTGCCTTTGTTGGTGCTGACCCCAGAGCTTTGGGGTTCTGCTCATGCCTGGGACCAGGGTGCTGCCTATGTAGGAAGGTGAAGAGAAGTGCCCCCACATCCCTCATGATGTCTGGCCTTACCAGGGACCGTTATTCAGCAAAAAACACAGACAAGACATACGGATGTGGAAGGGGAGAACGGAGGTTGGGGGCAATCACTTGTGTGATCCTGTCCCATTCCATCACTCAGATCAGCTTCCCAAAAATAGATGTCAGCAGCCAGCCCTGGGGAGAGGGCACAGCCTGATCAGGACTTCCCATACCCATCACACTCCACCTCCTGTGGCCCTCCGTGTCCCAGTGCCTGCCTGAGCTAGAGTTCAGAGTGGCCACTTCCTCCACCGTGATGTTTCCTGTTGGATGACACAGAGGATGTGAGGTTTGGGGGTTGAAGCAAGAGATTTCACCTCTTGTCATCCACTCCCTTCTCTGACAGCTGAAAGGTGCCTCTGCGGGAACAGGGACTGCCAGGGGCAGCAGCCTCCTCCAGCCCCAGCCCCCAGCATCACCCCCCGGCCCCTGCTGCAGCCCTTCTGCCAGGTTTAGGGAGGCTCCGGTGCTGCTTTCCCTGCGAGGTGGAGAGATGGCTCCTTTAATCTCGCCCCTAACCCCGTGACCTTCCTCCCTTAAGGAGCTTTTCCCCTTCATGTCACTGCTTTTTAAAGCCTCCTTTACAAATAAAAGCAATTTCCTTTTGGAACTGTAACTATGACATGTGGAGATGCACTTTTTTTTTTTGGACAATGAGGGGGTAAGAATGGGGGGCCGGCTCCCTTTTGGTGTTTGGATTCAGCCGGGTCTGTTTGTTTAGATACTTTACATAAGACAGTAAACACCAAGCGAGTTAAAAGCTTTAATTAAAAAAGGTGGTGAGCTGAGGAGGGGAGGAAAAGAGGCAGGGGGGGGGGGGAAGCCTTTCAATTGACACAGCGACTTAGCGAAGCAGCCCCAGACGGACAAGATAAATACATCCCGGGAATCCAAGAAACCTAGAGGACAAAGATAATGAATAAGGCAATGTCTACCTAGAGTGCAACAGCTCAGGGTTCCCTCAATCCGCCCAGCCCCGATATCCCGCAGATAGGCTGGAGATGGCCCTCCCCTCTTTTTGCCTCCTGTAAGAAATCTCATAGGAGTCAGGCAAGGGAGATAGCGCCCTTTCATTGCCACCGGGCAAACTGGCCTGGAAGTTCTTTGGACATTTCTTGGTTTTCTCCCGGGCCTGGTGCAGAACTCACAGGTCCTCCATGGCACCGCATTGGTGACCAGGGCACCCTGGAGCAATGCGGTAGAAGCAGAGCGGGCGCCGCGCTCTGATCACACATCCCTGGCCCCTGTCCCGGCGGGAATGTCCCACGGGAGAGCTCCGCGGGCAGGCACGGCACCGCCTCAGGCGGGAGCACAGGGCGCACTCTCCGAGGGGCCTGCGCCGCTGCTGCCGCCGTCCTGTGCCTTGAACCGGCAAACGTGGAGAAAGGGTGGTTTGTAATAGCTTGAGGGACAGCCGGGACCAGGGAGAGAGGAGAATGACGTGAAAGGGGAAAGGGGAGGGAGGATGAACGCAAGAGAAAGAAAAAAGAAAAAAGAAAGAAAAAAAAAGAAAGAAAAAAAGAAAGAAAAAAAGAAAGAAAAAAAAAGAAAAGAGAAAAGAAGAAAAGAAAAGAAAAGAGAAGAGAAGAGAAGAAAAAGAAAAGAAAAGAAAAGAAAAGAAAAGAAAAGAAAAGAAAAGAAAAGAAAAGAAAAGAAAAGAAAAGAAAAGAAAAGAAAAGAAAAGAAAAGAAAAGAAAAGAAAAGAAAAGAAAAGAAAAGAAAAGAAAAGAAAAGAAAAGAAAAGATGAAGGAAGAAAATAAAGAAAGAAGGAGAAGAGAAAAAAAGAGGGAGGGAGGGAGGGAGGGAGGGAGGAGAAAGGGAAGGAAGGAAGGAAGGAAGGAAGGAAGGAAGGAAGGAAGGAAGGAAGGAAGGAAGGAAGGAAGGAAGGAAGGAAGGAAGGAAGGAAGGAAAGAAGGAAGAAGGAAGGAAGGAAGGAAGGAAGGAAGGAAGGAAGGAAGGAAGGAAGGAAGGAAGGAAGGAAGGAAGGAAGGAAGGAAGGAAGGAAGGAAGGAAGGAAAGGAAGGAAGGAAGGAAAGGAAGGAAGGAAGGAAGGAAAACACGTTGCAACCCCACCCCTCCTTCCTTTCCCTCAACCGCCGCTGTTACCGTGAGGCGGAGACACCCCCTTTCCGCCCCCCTCCCCACCCCGCCGGGCTCTCGCTGCTCCCCGCTGTCTTCGGCTCTGCGGGACCGAGCGTCCCGGCCAGGCCCGGCAGGTGCGGAGGGGGTCCTCTTCCTGCCAGCGGGCAGACGTAGACGAGGAGAGCTGGAGGCGCCCCGCAGGCCAGGCCAGGGATTGGGGCTGTTTGTCCTCCCCGAAGAACTTGTCCGCAGAGCAGGGAGTCGGCAGAGCCCATCTTCCCTGTCCCCTCCATCGGCTCCAGCGGGCAGCGCTCCTGCCTGTCCTTGCAGGGAAATTCCCGCTGAGAGTCGCAGTTTCTGTTCGTTGGTTTGGGTTTGGTTGTGGGTTTTTAATTTTGTTTCGGGATTTTGGTTTGGTTTGGTTTAGTTTTCTGTTTCAAACACTGACAAAATGAAGTCTGTGTGTGCACCCAGCGCAGGGGCAATGCTCACCCTTAGCGGGAGGCCACATCACAGCCCTCCCCGTCCCTTCTGCAAGGGGCTTTCCCGGACATCCACCTCCGCTCCCGCCGCATACCACCGCCACGACGGGGCTCACCGGAAGGAGTGTCCCACTCCTGTCTTACCGGAAAGCCTCGGGCCGGCTCCGCCTGGCAGGGAAAGGGGCAGAGAGACTTGGTCTCACTGGGAGGGCAGAGAATCCCGGTCCCGCAGGGGAGGGCTGGGACTGCCCCTCACCCCACTCGGGGCTTACCCGACCTCGCAGCCCTGGCGGTCCGGGGTGAGCCCGGCCGAGCTCCCGATCCGCAACAGCTGGAAACTAGACTTCGAGAGACCATAAAAGTTGATTATCCGGTAGGGAGCTGGAGTGGAAATTACCTAGTTAATTAGAGCGGTGGGTTTATTCTAGCTGTGAGTAAATGCCGAGGTGTAAATCCAAGGGAGTTTAGGGGCATTAGCTGCCTGCATGGAAAGTGCAGAAGCGGCTCGCAGCATCCTGCTCCAGCCCCTGCTAATGCTGGGGTCGGTGTAGAGTTGCTGAACGTTACCGTCACAACAGCTTCTGTTGTGTCTGTACGGATTAACTCCTCCGAGTCACGGGAGAAGCGGGGAAACCTTCCTCAGTCGCGATATGTGCTTGTGTGCATGTTTGTGTAGGTGCCGAGTGCGCGCCTATAAGCAGAACGGGTATGTAAAGCAGGGGGTGCATCGTGCTGGGAACATTAAATAAAACAGGCTTCAGATAAATTTGTTTGCATTTCTTGGAAGCTTTTCTGCCTCCACAGCTCCAGGTGGGAGAGTGAGCTGAGACCCCGGCGGATCCTCTCCGAGGATCCGAGGTGGGTGACAGCCACAGCCGATGCTGGGGGACGCGCACCCTGATAGGTACAGTGGCCCTGGATGGGGCCGGAGCAGGAGCATCCCCCGGGTGCACATCCGGGCCGGGCCGGGCTGAACCGGGCACGTCCAACCCAGTTGCAAGCGGCAAAAACTGGGGGCCGGATATCTTTTTACAAAGCATCTGTAGGTGTGAGTCCATGAAACGGGCAGGAGGTTCCGCTCCCAGGTTTTTTATGCTCATCATTATTATTATATTTAAAAGGGGCACAAGGTATTTCTTTGCACAGGCCAAGAAACTTTCCCACAGGGGCTGGAAGTTTTATCCTGGCTACTCTGTGAGCTGGTGGGTTTGTAAGGCGACGGCTCAGCAGAACAAAATTCAGGCACCCGGAGAAGGGAACCGGCACCCAGTGGCATCCACTGTCACCAAATGGCACCCACTGTCACACAGTGCCATGCAGTGTCACGGCGAGGTCCCGCTGCCCCCGGGAGATCTGACCATGGCTGCGCCACAAAGGGCAGCGGACACCCGGCCGTGGTGCAGCGGGCACTGCCTCTGCCCTGGGAAACCATTGGGGTTTCATTTCTTTTATTTTCCCTTTTCTTTTCCTTTTTATTTTTCATTTTCCCTTTTCCTTTTTTTTTTCTTTTCTTTTACATTCTTTTCTTTCCCTTCCTTTCCTTTCCTTTTCCATTCTATTCTGTCCTATTTACTCTATTCTCTCATCATTTTCGTCTTCTTTTGTCTTATTTTCTTTCTTTCTTCTTCTTTCTTCTCTTTTTCTTCTTTCCTTCTCTTCTTCTTTCTTTTGTATTCTATTTGGTCCTATTCTGTATGGTTTTATTCTATTTGTTTTGTTCTATTTATTTTTATTCTCTTTTCCTTTTTTCGTATTTCCCTTTCCTTTCCTTTTCCTATTTCCTTTTCTCTTTCCCTTTCCCTTTTCTCTGTTCCTTTCCCTTTCCTTTTCTTTTACCCTTTCCTTTCTTTTTTATTTCCTATTTCCCTTTTCTGTTTCCCTTTCTCTTTCCCTTTCCCTTTTCCTTTTCCTTTTAATTTCCTTTTCTCTTTTCCTTTCCCTTTTCCTTTTTCTTTTCCTCTCCTCTATTCCGCCAGCCATAACCATCTAACTGGGCTTTGGGCTGACGTTTAGCTTGTGGATGGCTCTTCCCCGATTTTTGGCAAAAAAAAAACCAAAACCCACACACATTCGTGTTCTTTGGCTGGTTTCGAATCGGGCCATGAGGGCTGCTCGCCCCCCCACACACACACACTCCCGGGCGGGGGGGAGTTGGGAGCGCTTCCTGGGGCGGGGGCGAGAAAAGGGGAGAAGGGGGCAGGACTGAGAGAGGACAGTGCGGAGACAGGGCCAGGGACAAGAACAGGGCCAGGGATAGGAAGAGGAAGGGCAGGGCCAGGGGCAGGGCGAGGCGGGGGCCGGCTCTCACACCCCACCCGTGGGAGCGGGGGGGTGAGTTTCCCCCACACACACACCGCGCTGCAGACGGCAGCCGTGGCCGTGAGGACCCTTACACTGCACCGCCTCTCTTCCCTCCCGAGCATCCCGGTGCCCCACGAGGGGAGCCCCGTCCGGGGAGGCTGTGCCCTCCCCAAGAGACGGTCACAAAATCTCCACGATCCTGCAAGAAAGTGGAACCCGCCATTCCCAGCCCGGCCTTTCACTCCCGGGGACGGGAATATCTTTCCCGCCCGAAGTGGATGGGCACGGCAGGCCCGAAGACAGGCTCCTGGGGAGGGGGGAAGGGGGAAGACTCAAAGCGCCCTCGCTCCCGCCGGGAATTAGGAAAATATGGGTGGGTTTAGGGGGGTTTATTTAATTTGGTTGTAGGCGGTGTGATGGAAACCCGGCGGCATTGGGGAAACGCAGCAGTGATGGCTGAGCTCTCCCGGCCGGGGAGAGCCTGGCGGGGGCTGGGAAGGGGTCACTGCTGGGTTCCCCCTTCCCAGAATTGGTGCGGTACCCCTGCAAGGCTGAGCCGTGTCTCTGCCCGGCAGCGCCTGGCACCCGGCCATCGACACGGCCAGCCTCGGCGGAGGGCAGCGGCAAGCGGCGACCTCTCCTTCGCCTCCGTCCTCAGCTGCCGGCTCCAAAGCCCTGCCAAAGCTGCCTTAAAAAGGCATCACTTGGAAATCAAGCCCATACCGGGTGTAAACGAGAGGGATGCGTCGGGTGCTCCGGCTGTGCCCGGCGGGCAGCCATCCCCCGGCTGTACAGGCAGCGGCTGGCTGAAAACGGAGGGGAACTGCTGAAAATCTGGCGAAATAACAGTGGATGCCAACGTTTTGCAGGCAGCCACCCCGCGCTGGAAGAGCATAGGGGATGCAAACCCTCCCTGGGCTTCCCCCACTGCCCTCGGCATTTTGGCTTCCCAGCACCTCGGGGTTTGTTGCTTTTTCCGACTGCGGAGAAAAGCTGGAAGGAAGGAGGGTTTGCCCGCAGGAGCGGCAGGACCGGCCCCGGAGCCTGCCCGCTGCGGGAAGGGGTCGGCCGGCCGCTCCCGCCCTCCCTCCCAGGTTGTCATCCTGCTTTTGAACTTCTCGATGCCAAAAGAACTGAGCGGGAAGCTGCCCGGGGATGCGGGGGGCTGTTCCCGCACACTCGCCTGTTTGCAGGAGGGGATAATAAATGTTATTTTCAATGGGTGAGCCTCGGTGAAACTACGCGTGGACTGTAGAGAAAAAAATGCCTGGCTGGGGAGCGGGGAGGTGACTTTTGCACGCACCAGGGCTGCGAGGGGAGGGCAAAGCAAAGAAGCAAACGAAGCCAAATCCCCGTTTTCAAGCCACCTCTCCCGGTGACCCGCAGTGGTTCCCGGGGAAAAGCCCCCGCACGCTGCGGTGCCGCTGGTGGGGCGCCAGCAGACCGGCGAGAAAACGTGCTGCTGGGGAATGTTTCTGCAGAGATTGGGCTCCCAGATAAAAATAACCCTGGGAAAGAGGGAATATACATATGTACATACATACATATATATATATATATATATAAAGATCATTCAGATTTCCTCGGTTAGGTATCAAGTCACCTCCCGACCCCCCTCCGCTGCCTCTGCATACCTGAGGTGCTGGATTATTGTCAGAGGACAAGCAGATGCAGTAATTGTTTTGTACAGCTTTGTTTATCTCCTGATTTGGAGTTTATCTCCGGAATTCTCCTCCTTGTCCTATGCAGGGTCTACATATCCCCGCCAAGGAGAGGGATAACGAATGGGAAGGGTAACGAGGTACCGGCAGAGCGGGCAGGTACCGCGGGGTTCCCGAAGGTCTGAAGTTTTTATCGGTAACACCGGTCCGCCCGGGAGCGAAATATTTGAAGTGCAGCACCTTGAACACGTTTAATTATGGGGTAGTAGCAAAGCGAGAGCTTCCAAGTAATTAGAAAATACTTCTTGGGAGACAGGCTAATCGCTTTTCATGGGGCGCTTGAAGAAATTAACCTCTAGGTGCTTGTTTGAGCAAAACAACTTTGGATCAGGTAGCGCTGGTCTTCGCTGATGGACCCGACCCGCTGCGAAATACAAAGGAAAGGGAGGAATACATTTAAAATAAAATTAAAATGGAAGAGTAAAGAGGAAGGAAACGAAAAGAAGAATCAGAAAAGAAGGAGAAGAAGGTGAAAAAGAAGAAGAGGAAGGACTCGCTGTCCCTTTCCATCAGGGCGGGAGAGGTCCATGTCACCACAGGGAAGCCTCCTCCAAATAAAAGTGTCACTTAGCAGGGAAAAACAGGGCTCAGAGTGCTGCGGCCACCGGAGCGGAGCCGCCTCTGTCCGGCTCTCCGCGGGCCGTGCAACACCTCACCGTGCGCCCCGTCGGGGGGGGCGACACCGTGAGGGCCCCGAGGAGGGATAACGGGTGGCTGCGGGGGGAGGATCCCCCTCCCGCCTCCTCGTCTCCCTCCCTGCGGGCCCCGCGGAGAATCCGCGGCCCCCAGGCAGCTCAGCCCCACATCCTTTCGGCCATCCAGGCGTACTTTGGTCCCTAATTTTATTCCTGGAGGAGGGTTCTCTTAAAGACAGAAGGCAAAACAGCACCGGCAGCTTCCCCGTCCCCAAGAAGCGGGGATGTGGGGGGGTCTGGAGGGTGACGGGCAGGAGGTTGAGGGGGTGGGGGGGAAAGCACGGCTTTTCTGGAGATCAAAGCCTCCTGTCCGGCTGCGGGAAGGACGAGTCAATTACCGCCGCTGCGGAAGCCGAACCGCGCCGCGGGGAGGGGACGCTCCGGGCAGCCCGCAGGCACCGGGCCGGGCCCTGTATCCCCCGTGCCCCCTCCCCAACCTCCCGACCCTCTTTGTATCGCCGCCGCTCGCTTAATGTTATTTATGCATTTCAGCAAGGAATTATGGGATGTCCGTGTGTCGTGTCCCCCCCCCCGGTAGACAGAGGGGCAATTAAACCCCGATAATCCAGCGGTGGGGGGTACTGAAGAGGGGGGCGCTGTGCACCCCGCGGCGGGGCTCCCCCCTCTCCGCTGCCCCCCGCGCATCCCCGCGGCGGCCGGGCCCGGCTCGGGGAGGGGGGAGGGGCGTGTGCGCTGTCACTTACCGGAGCCCCGCGCACCACGTGTGCGCATGCCCGCTTTATCATTGGCCCGAGGCACGTGTCGAAGTGCCCGGGCCGGCGACGTCACCGGCGGGGGCCCCGTTAAAACCTAAAGGACAACAATCCGGACTGGAAGTGTCCGGGCGCGGCGGCGGCTGCGGCGGCTGCGGCGGCGCGGAGCAGGGCGGGCGGGCGGGCGGCAGGGCGGGACGCCCCCCACCCGCGGCGGCCCCCGCATGTGCGGGCGCGGGGCGGCGCGGGGCGGCGCGGGGCGAGGCGCTGCCGGCCGGAGCCCCGCGGGGCGCCGCTCACCGCCCTGCCCTCCGCGGGACACCACCGGCTGCTGAAAGCCCGCCTCCAGCCCGCCCCGGCACCGGACCTCGGCTTCTTTTTATCGCTTTAGCACCCCCCGTCCATCGCACCCCCGGTCACTATTATTATTATTATTAATAATAATATTTTCCTCCTCGGATGAGGCGCGGCGGCGGCGGCGGTGGCCGGGGGAGAAGGCGGCAGCGCGCCGCGGGACCGAGCGGCTGAGCGGCGGCAGGAGGCGGCGAGCGGCGGGCGGGAGGACCGGAGCCCGTGTGTTTTTATTTTTGGCCAAGTTGGAACTGGTGGAGGCTCGGCTGCTGGCTTGGGGGTCTCCTGGGTTCGCTTCACTCCGATTGTTGTGGGTGTTTTTTTCTTTTTTATTGCTATTCAAATTTTAATTTTTTTTTAATTTTTTTTTTTTTTTCAAACTCTGGATTTTGAATGCCGGGCGCGGCCAGGAGAAGCGAAAGCAAATAGACACCTGTGCGTGTGTGTACATATATATATACATATATATATTAAAACAAACAAAACAAAGATTAAAATAAAGAACAACCGACTGCAGCAGCACCAACAAAACGCTCCAGGCAGCCCCCCGACCGGCGGCAGGGCGGGCGGCGGAGCCGTCGGCGGGGCCGGCCAGCAGCATGGAGGAGGGCGGCCGGAGCCCCCGGGAGGAGGCGGCCGAGCCGCAGGAGTCCGGCGGCGACGCGGAGCCCGGCGGCGGCGGGCGGCGAGGGCTGCTGCTCCCCCCCGGCGACCCTCCGCACCCGCACCCGCACCGCATCACCAACTTCTTCATCGACAACATCCTGCGGCCCGAGTTCGGGCGGAGGAAAGAAGCGGGCGGCCCGGGCGGAGAGCCCCGCCGGCCCGGCGCGGAAAGCCGCCGCAGCCCCGCCGCGGCGCCGGCCCCCGGGGCTCCGCTCCCCGGCGGCGGGGCGGGCTCGCCGGGCCGGGGGGAGGGCGGCCCCGCCGGGCTGGCCCTGCACGGCGCCGCCAAGAAGGGGGGGGACCCCGCGGCGCTGGAGGCGGCCCTGAAAGCGCGGGGGCTGAGCGGCGGCGACCTGTCGGTGAGCTCGGACTCGGACAGCTCCCAGGCCAGCTCCAACGCCGGGAACCAGCCCATGCTCTGGCCCGCCTGGGTGTACTGCACGCGGTACTCGGACCGGCCCTCCTCAGGTAAGCGCTCCCTGCCCGCCTGCCGATCAGCTCCCGGTTGCCGGCTCCCTGTTGTCGGCTTCCCTCCCCGGGCTCCGGCTGCCTCCGAGCAACCGCAGGGCCGGGAGGGCAGCAGGAACAAACCCCGCTCCCCCTTTCCCGCTCCTTCTATCGTCCTCCTTTTTCTTTTTTCCCTCTCTCTTTTTATGTTGGGGAGTGGTGTGTGCTTAAAAGGGCCCTCAAAAGAGGGGAGATAAAGAAGGGGTGCCTGGGGATGAGCGGAGTAGGGGGGAAGAGTGGGAACGGAGTATCGCTGCCCTCCCTCTTTCCCTCCCCGCCGCCGCGGAGGAGCTGGGGCCGCCGAGCTCGGGGCATTTCCCACCAACTGCCGGGGTTTATCAAAGAGGGAAGGGGGAAAAAAAGCCACAAACCACTGGGTTTGGGCTCCCAGCTCAGCCTCCCGGCGAGCTGCCGCTCAGGAAAATACCCCCGCGCTGTGTTCTGGGGAGGGAGCGTGGATTTCCACAGGCCTCGCTTTGATCTATTTGTATTTTTGTGTTAGCCAAAAGCAACCCGCGATGGTTTATTTCTCCGAAGGAGGCCTCGGAGCGGCCGCCGTTTCGTTTCTTTCTTTTAATTTCCCTCCATGTGCTGTAGATCAGCTCTGTAGGGGCCGGGGGACATTTCCAAGAGCCGGGTAACTTCTTCGGCAGGATCCGTCTCTTGGCAAAGGGTTTGGGCAGAACCTCCTGAAATCATCGATAAAACACTGGGGGAGGAAACAATTAAAAACAAAAAGCCAGGGGGTAAAATGTCCTGCTGCCGGAGCAGCGCTGGCCCCGGCAGACTGCTAAAACCCTGCTTAAAAAGAAGTAGAAACCATTGGGAAAGGCATGGGAAGAGCTGCTCCCAGGGATAGGAAAAAAAATAAATAAATACGAGGTTTTCCCTTACAAAAGCAGCGATCTGGGATTTTCACCCGGAGAGCCGGGCAGCCGGAGGAGGGATTTTAAAACGAGTTGAAAATTAGTTCGTAAAATCTGAAACCAAACTCTTCCTCAGAGGTAATATTCAGGGTTGAACTGGAATTTACTCCATTGTTCTCCAGTGCTCTCCTTTGTTAATATTTAATTAACATACATCCTCACAATGGCTCGGCCCGGGCAGAAAAGGCTCCTTGTGCTGCCGAGAATAATATTCCCGAGAATAATCCCGGCGATTCGGATCGGGCCGTGCAGCGCCATATGGGCACTGCAGCAAAGCGGCGGGTTTCTCCTCGCAATGTAAACAGGCGGCTGATTTCCATTATTTTTTATTTAATCGCCACTCATTAAATAAATAAAAAGAAAGCAAGATAAAAATAAAGAGGTTTCCTTAAAAAAAATGTTTCCTTAAAAAAAGGGAAGGAAAGGGTTTACTAAAATAATAAAAAAATAAAAAAAAGAGGATTCCTTAAAATATATATAAGTATATATATAAATAATCTGCTCAGAGAGTAAAATATGGCTCCGTGACGCTGTCTCCGCTGCAGGCTCCACTTGCCGGGCACCCCGGTATGAAAGAAAGGCGTGTAGATGTTTTTGGGGTGCAGAGGGAGCGGCCGCGACCGGCTGGGGTTACCATGGGCTGAGGCTCCATTCCCGCCGCCTCCCGAGCATCCCCCGGCAGCAAGGGCACAAAGCAGGATTTGTTTTTATGGGGGGGGGAGGGGGGATGTCGGTGGGGTCTAATTCTTTCTTAGGGGCTGTGGGGGGGGGGTGTCGGAGAGCGGAGTGAACCCCCCCGCCCATCCCCGCGGGATGGTGCGTGGCGTGGGGCCGCCCGCAGCGGAGCGTGGCGGTGTCGGTGCTTCTTGTCTTTCCCGGTCGTAGGTCCCCGGTCCCGCAAACCAAAGAAGAAGAACCCCAACAAGGAGGACAAGCGGCCGCGCACCGCCTTCACCGCCGAGCAGCTGCAGAGACTCAAGGCCGAGTTCCAGACGAATCGGTACCTGACAGAGCAACGGCGGCAAAGCCTGGCCCAAGAGCTCGGGCTTAACGAGTCCCAGATTAAAATCTGGTTCCAGAACAAACGAGCCAAGATCAAGAAGGCGACGGGCAGCAAGAACTCCCTGGCAGTGCACCTCATGGCCCAGGGGCTCTACAACCACTCCACCACGGCGAAAGACGGCAAGTCGGACAGTGAATAGCCAAGGGGAAAGGGGGATGGGGGGGCGAGGGAGGGAAGAGGGAGGCCGGGGAGGGGGGGGGGGGGGGGCGTTTGCAGTCAAAGTTTATACAATGCAATAATTTAATTAAAAAACAAAAAATAAAAAGAAGCGTAAGGGCCAGTGTATAAAGATTATACCAGCATTAATAGTGAAAATATTGTGTATTAGATATAATTCTGCAATATTGTATGTATATATAATTTACAGGTAAGGTGGTGTAAAAATCCAAGATATCTGATTATAAAATATTTTTTTTTATTATTTTCTTTTTCCTTTTTTTTTTTTTGTTGGTTTTGGTTTCGGGGATTTGGACTGGTTGGTGGTTTGTTTTGCTTTGGTTTCATTGGTTTTGGTTTTTTCTTGCTTGTATGGAGATTTTAGACGCTACCTTTATGATTATTTTTTTTTAATGCTTAAGTTACATTTTTATAGACTTAAGCACAGTTTTAATGGACATTGGACGCTGTTTTTTGAAATTCAAAAAAATTAAAAACAACTTTTGCTGAAGTCCAAAGATTTTTATTGCTGCATTTCACACGACTGTGAACCGAATAAATAGTTCTCCTATTTGTTCTATGAGTTCTACCCTTTTTTTTATCACCCTTCCCCTTTTCTTTTTTTTTCTTTTTTCTTTTTTCTTTTTTCCTTTTTTTTTTAATTATTTTTGGGATGTGTGCGTCTAGGGCTGGCTTTGGGAATAGACGTGCGGAATTTAATTTAAAAAGAAGAAAATTATATATCAGTAACGATAGGGAAAGAAATCTCAAAGCACCGTCTTGAAACCTGCCCGGGGTCCTTCCCTGAGCCCCTACTCCTTCCTCCACCCCAGCGAGACCCACGGGCGGGTGTGGATGCGGGATGCAGGGATGAGGTTAGTATCCCTTACTTACGCCCTTACTTCCAGGGAAACTTTGGGAAAGGGAAAACTTTAGAACCCACATCTCCTAAAAGCTTGAGCCGCTCCAGAATGCAGCTCTAACCCGTGGCCGCCCCCCACGGAGGGGAATCGGGATCAGGATGGGACCCGGCTCCCGACCCCTTTTCCCCTCCGCGGGGGAGGGCCACGGGTTGAGACCCGGTTCCTCTCCGTTATCACCTTCCCGAAGTGTTTAGGAACATTTTGCCCTGCTCCCAAACTATAGTCACATTTTTCCTTTCCCCTTCCCTCTCTCGTTATTCCCATCCCACGGCGCGGTCCCTGCCAGCGCGACGCTTCGTTCCGCCGTGGAGGCGGGTGTTTCTCTCCACGCCCCCCTCCTCACCAGACACCTCCTCGCAGTCGGTGTTTTTAGGGGGGCTTCTATACTCTGTGCTGCGTTTAACCCGTTGTTTCTCCCGGAGCGGGGTGTCCCCGTCCCCACGGCCCGAGGGGGGTGGGAGGAAGTTGTGTCCTGCGTGGGTATGAATGTGCGTGGGTGCTGGTTTTGGGGGGGAGGAAACTTCTCGCTTTGCCTTAAAACCTCTTTATTTTGCAGCTGTAATAGACACACATTGTACATAGTAGTATGCACTTAAAAAATGAGGAAATAATCCAACTATAAAATAAAGCCTGTAATTTTAAATTCTGAGAATAACCCTCAGCTGCTTGGGAGCCAGGATTAGATGACATTGCCTTTTAGCAAGGAAGCAAAGAGGATTTCCCCCCCCACCTTCTTCTCTCCAGTTTATAAACCATGTGCATTTTACAACTGCAGTATCAAATATTTATAATGGGATGAAATATGAATGTTTCTATTTACAACTGTGCTCTCAACGTTGTGAACATTCTCGCTGCATTTTCTGTGTTTCGATTCTCGAGGACTACATTAAATAATTAATAAAAACCAACCACAAAACAAACTCAAACCCCCAAATAACCCACTTTATTACAAAATAGAGACCGTGTTACTCAGACGTCGCGATGGAGTAGCGCTCTTTGGGACTATACATCCATATATTTTTATATACTGTGTAGGTTGCATTTGTGAGCACTGGAGCTGGAAGTATCTCGTAGCTTCAGCTTTTTACAGGGGGGTTGAAATTCCGTGGCGGTTTAGGAGAGGTGATTTTGCAGCCAAGCGTTTCATCAGCCTTTTGACTTAATGAAGAAACTTTGGGGGATTCAGTTCTAGCTGAACGAGAGGGCAACCGCCCCCCTCACTGAGCCCAGCTCCGAGCCACTGCTCGTGTTAAAAAGGACCTGAACACGGAAAAGAGTATCTCTTGAATCTCACGTACTGTCAACAGGTTTCACCTTCTCAAGACTTTAAATGCCCGGTGGTGTGATGTTCTGGCAGGCTGCGTTTGGGAAACCTCTGCTTGTTAAACACAGAAACCTGGAGCTCGGGAAGAGAGGTGATGATCGCCGGTGCCACGCTAGGAAACCAAGCACCCTGTAAAATACTTGCCATCCCCGGGAAATGACAGTACCACGGTTTTAGGATGGGCTGGATAAAAATAAAACTGCTGCAACAAAGGGCACAGGAGCTCTGAAATAGTTCAGCCCTTTTTCCGCAGGCAGGAGGAGCGGGAGCGAGGGGCAGAGCTGCGCTCGCAGGGCCAGTTCCTGCCGCAGGGAAAAGAGAAGGTGGGGGGATTAAAATGTTATTTTGTTTATTTAAAGCTGCTGTTTTGGAATATATTCTGCAAGGAACACGATTCTGCAGGAGTAGGGATGATGTTGGGACAGTGCACCGTGGGCTTCACCTGCTTGGGGAAGTGGGGACCGGCAACGAGGGACGCTCCCTGGTTCGTTTTCCAAAGCAGGCTTTGTTTATCCAGAGTTTCTGGTTAACATACCTTTGAGGAGATTATTTTTATGTTATCATTATTGGGTTTTGACCACCTCCACTAATGGAGGCAGGTCTCCCGAGGGAGAAAATCAGTGGCAATGGGCACTAAAGAGGAGTTTTAAATCTGGATTTAAAACCATCTCCGCGTTTCCGATGGGACAAACCGGTACCGTGTGTGTGTTACACACCGGCGGGTCAGTCCCAAGGAGATTCTAAGATTCTTTTTTAAGAAGTCACTAACCCTGCACCGGGGAAATTGACTCTGCTCCTCAGCGTGCGGCTTCCCCTTGTCCTCCCCCGGCCTGCAAGAAGCACTGGGAAGAGAAAACAGATGTGTGACACCAGCAGGAAGATGCATTTAGCTTTAGGTTAGAAAAACTCTAATAAAAATAGTAGGGAAACTGCTCTAAGTTAGTTCAGTCTCTGGAGCAAGGGCAGAAAAGGTCTCGCTGCTCCCTGGATTTTATCCAGACTAGAACACAAAATGTTTGCTGCTGTAGAGCGGTGCCTTCAGCTGGGAGCAGGGAATGGCTCACAGGGGCCACACTCCTCACCTGCCTCCGGTGGTTCTGGGGGCAAAGCTTCCACAAGAAGAGGCCCGTGGCTCGGCTGTTCCTCTCGCCCCGTTTGGAGCCTCTTTGGCTCCGGCGCAGCGCCCAGGCTGCGCTCCCACCCCCGGGCAGCGGCTCACCGCCGGCTCGGGAAGGACAGCACGGTGATATTAGCCCTCGTCCATTTAAAATCAGTTTAACCGAAAGAGGAGCCGTACAAGCGCCTCTTGCGATGTGAGCAAAGCAGCACCACCGCGCTGTAGCAGCCGGGCTGGGGGTTATCTCTTCTCTTCTTTCGGAAAGGCAAACCCAAGAACCCCAAACCACCCAAGCCCCGAAGCTCCCCCCAGGCCCCCGCTCAAAGCCGGGGCAGGGCTGGCCCTGAAGTCACCCACAGCCTGGCAGGAATTTTTTCCTGGCAGACAGCTTTCTGCAGGCTCCTTCCCCTCCAGCCGGAGCTGCGGAGTCCCATTAAAAAATAAAACAAACTAACCCCCCAGCCAACCCAGGGAAGTGTTCGAGGGCCGAGCGGAAACACATCTGCACCCTCCCGGCGCCAACCAGCCCCTCCGTGTAATTAATTAAGTGCATTTTTTCCCCTTAACTCTGGTCAATAAGCATCTGAGCACTAAGGTTGAGTGAAGGTGTTCCTCCGCTCCCCTGCCTGTTAACGCGGTATATCGCACAGGCGATGTACGAACCCATACCCAGGCACTATGTATGCAAATACCCGCGCCATTTATTGTGAAATGCATATCGGAGTTAGAGGAGGAAACTGTTTAGCTAGCTCGGGTTTGTGGAAAAAAAAAAAAGAAGAAGAAGTAATTCTGTATCCCGCTGATTTAATATCCGACCTCCACATTCAATCCCCGCCCATGCAGCTATCAAAAGTACCCCTGGGATGTTTGGATATCATCTCCAAACTAACATCTGTGATTATGAAACGCTCAGAGGGGGAAGGTTAATAACCATTTGTTTCAAAGGGCCACGACTCGGTTTTATAAACAAATTCGTGTTGCCTTAAAAACAAACAGACAAACAAATGAAGCCGAAGCCGGCAGCCCCGGGCGCGGGCTGTAATAGGGTGCTCGGGGCAGGATTCGTGCCGGTTCCCGCGTGGATGGGGCCGAAGCAGGCCGGGACGGGACCAGGGATGGAGGAGGGTACGGGGTAAGAGGTTTGGGCTGGGACAGCCCGGGGGATGCTCCCGTAGCAGCAGTGGCTCCGGCGGAAGCGCACCGAAACACGTTTGGGAAGCTGAAGGCAGTCCTGGGTTTATTTTGTAGGCTGTCGGGATGGTCCCTGACAGCGGAGCGGGGCTCTGGGGCGCTGGGATGGGGAGATCCATGTCCTAGGCTTCCCCCCGCTCCACACCCACAGCAGTCTTGCAGCCAAACGCAACTCTAGACCATCCTCAGCCTGCTCTGTAGCGTATTTGGGACCCCTAGCAAACTCAGGCAATGCTGCCGGCCAGAGCCCAGCCCCAGCTTCGGGAATAAGCGGCCTGAAGGAGCCCGGGCAGGAGGAGAAGCCGGAGCCTACAGCTCCACCGAGACCCACGCCAGGAGCCAGCCAGCAGCCCCTGCCTGCTGCCCGTCCCTCCCTGCCCACATTTCCCACCCGCATTTCCTCTCGCCCCACCGTCTCCTCGACCTGGAAAGAAATTTAAATTTGGCGTTTGACACATTTTAACGTCTTTTAAAAAAGGAAGAAAAGAAGAGACGCGGGCACACACGCGTCGGGATGATCCGCCTCTGCAGCGGGGCCGTGCGTGGGAACCGACGTGAGCGGGGGGGGGCAGCCCACTCCCTGCGTGTCTCCGGGGCTTCCCCTGCCGGGGGGGAGTTGACAGCCCTCGCCCCCTCCGGTTCCTATAGCAGGAGAGCTGAAGGGGAAGGGCCCCGTGACCTGTGTCCCCGGCGGCTCTCTGGTACCGCTGCCTTAGGATGGACGCGAAGAGCCGCCCGGTTCAGCCCGGGCTGGGGGGGGGGGGGGCTGCGGCCGCTTGCACCCGCTCTATAATTTCATGGAGAAAGAGGGAATAAAAGATAGTTTCCCCTCCTAAAGGTTTTTCCCAAAGCCTGGCCCATAGCGGGGAGGGGGGGAGAGGGGGGTG